>NW_023660193.1:0-19743 GCF_015228065.2 Penaeus monodon | reverse complement strand
GGGCCCCCTTGGGTTCCCGGGGTCCCCCCCTTTCAAACCGGGGAACTTAAAACCCCCCCACCGCGGCAAGGCGGTTCCGTTGGGGGGAAGGGAGCATGACATTGCCCTGCAACAGGAGACATTAAAAACAATCTTTTTGCTTCCCGGGTAATTCTTCGCTGCCCAAGCATTATGGAAAAGAGAGGTTTGATCCCCCTGTCGAGCAAAAAAACCCCCGGGCTCCGCAATAGCTGAGCCCCCCCTGTGGAGACAATTTTAAAAAATCTCTTGCCATTGAGATTCACCTGGCCAGGGGGCCACAAAATTGTACATGTGACAGCCCCCCACACTTAGTACCTTAGAATCAGCCAGGTCTGTGCTTCTCCCGCACATGACCGATTGACATAGGGGGAGATTTCAAGCCACCCCCCCCATCCGGCCCCCGGGGGAAACCGGATGCGGCGGGCTATAATACCCAAAGGGCTTGAAACTTCCCCCTGAGATCGCTCTCCTAAAATCCCCAATGCCAAACAAATGCAAGGAAGGGTCCTGGACTCCCCTGGTCCTTGACCTGGTGGGAAGGATTGGCTGTTGTGTCGATGAGCCCGTCCAAGTGACCATAGGGCAATGTAACTCCCCTTGTGGTAGGGGCCCGCCGAAATCCCAACGCCCCGAATCCAAGATGGAAAACAGACAAACCCAACTGGCGGGATTTCAGAATGCCTTGGCTGGCTGTCTGAGAAGCAAGAACCGCTTTAACCCAGATTTAAATGCCATTGATGAGACAGCCTCACTGGACCATACCCAAAACTGGCTTTTTGTAGGAGTCACAAAAACGAGGGGAGGGAGGTCAAAAACAGGGTAAACAGGCCGAAAAAACAATTCCAAAGGCAAAGAACCCCCCCACAACCAAACCCCTCCCTAAGGGGGCTGTCAGGGGTGGCAAGGAAACTGCCCAACAGAGTCAGCAGGAAAATGCTGGGAATGGGTGGTTTTTCGACAACTATACCCCCCCCAGAGCATGGGAAAAGGGCAAGCAGCACCGCCGCTCGCCCCCGGGGGCACGCACCATGACCCCCCACTCAGAGGGGGGAACAGACTGGGGGAGAGTTTTTTCTGCAAGAAAAGCAAAACGCCACCAAGACAAAACAAAACCCCCTACAACCGACGACTTGCTCATATCAGAGAAAAAGGGCAGCCAAACCCCGATAAAATCAAAATTATCTTTTCTCTGAGGGAATAAAAAAATCCTATTAAAAAAAACAATTTAACACGCCCCCGGGGTCTGATGGGGTCTTGTACCCCCCTCATTTCCCACCTAGACTAGTAGGTGAGCTCCATCACTGCAACGCATCACAATCCTGGGAAACATCCACTCTACTACCCCCAGCATTGGAAAGGGCCACCATAGTTCCCATCCCTAACCCAAGGAGCCAGGGAGTACTGCCACTCTCTCCTCAGCTGTCTGTCCAAGACGGCCCAGAGGATTCTACTGAACCGCCTTCTATGAAGAATGGGACCCCCACATGACACCTCCACGAGTTTGCCAGGGGCATGAGCACAGTACACGCATAGTCCACGCTCTTGAGCACAATAGATAGGCACATCTGTGCTAGATTCCTTGCCCTGGAAGAAGGCTTTTGATTGGCAAGTCCCTTGCCATTCAGGAGAGCCTGATCCAAAGGGAATCAAGAGGTAAGCTCTTGGCTTGGATAGGGGATTCTTTAAGGAATAGAACAGCCAGAGTCAAATTCCAAGGTCCCCACTTTATCACAGCACATGCCACTAGCGAATCGAACGCCGAAAGGTGGGGTTCTCTTCCAGCCCTTTTTAACACATTAATGTCCTGTACCTCACATAACCTCCCGTGGGGTGCAAGATCATCTCCTATGCAGAGAGTTTGCTATCATCCTCAACTGGAGCCACACTGCCTAAACAATCCTAGTGTTTGCCTGGACTTGTATTCGAGGAATTTTGGTAGGACGAAATCCAAGCCATCGCCAATCCAAAGCCATGGCATCTCTGGAACAAAAAGTTCCAAGCACACTCCTGAAAATCCAGGGAATGGACTTGGGTAAGGATAGACCAGAACCCTCCTCCTTCCAGAAGGATGTCAGTACTGGTTGACTCGAAACCATAAATAATGTCACTGTCATGAAGCATGAGGTAGAGACGCATAGGAGCCAACACAAAGTTCCTAAGATCATTCTATGTACTGCTATCGGCCCATTGGTGGACCTATAGCCTCCTTGCTCTTATTGGCTTTTTAAGGAACAAACGATAAAGACCAACTGGAGACAGTCCAAAACGAGTTGCCGCAAGGGTTGTTTCACCTCAGTGAGGGTAGGAGGGACCTGTATCTTTTCAAAGTGAATTCTCTTCTTCTCTGACAGCACTCCAAAGGCTGTTTCACCTCAGTGAGAGAATAGGGGTCCCTGCACCTGTTAATAAGTTCCTTCATCCCTTGAAACAGCCACCCAAAGACTATTTTCACCCAGTTAGGGAGAGAAGCTACTTTCCCAGGCAGTTCCTAGGCGGGATGGAAGTTAGTGTTCTGTCTAGCATTAGCTATTTAGACGAACCAGGCTGAGAGCCTGACAAAGGTGAGGCTCCTCCTGCCTATCATTCCTATGGAAAAAAATAGAATGGTCAAGTCATCATATGTCTGCCAGAACCCGTCCTAGTAAGTCGAATGGCAACTCTAAGCACCCGTTAGGCAGGCACTCTGAGGCCCCCCAACACATCCTCCCCTGCAGGAGATAAAGGGTCTGTCCCAAGTCCCGAGCACGTGCCCGAAGATTGGGTCCAGTTCACCGAAGGTGCACACAGAGTTATCCTAATTGGCCGAAATTCGTATAGAAAAGAATAGGTTAGAGGGCACGAAGCTAAATGCAAGCAAATGCACGCGGGCAGAAAACAAGGACGACGGCACCGTCCGATACGCGTAAGAGCCTAGCCCGAATGCAGTGGGCCGGGTCGGTGACATCACTTTAATCCACCCATCAAAGCCTGAACCTTCGGTCTCGAGGCTCTCCTTGGCATAATCTGCTTGGTGCCAACCTCTGCCCCGTCCACGCACTTTGCCGGACGTTCCTTCCTCGCACTGATCAGCCAAAGTAAGGGCCAATACCCGCCCGCAGAGAAGAGAGGAGTGTCCTTCCAGGTCTGCTGTTCGATGTGCACTTGGTCGAGATACCGCCTTAGTCGGGAGTTTATTTTTTTCTCGAAATTTTTCCTAATGTCTCTAGTAAACTAATTGGGCGTTAATTCTTGGGGTCAGTTGGGTCTTTGTTTGGCTTAGGGATAAGGGCCACTAAAGCAGTTTTGAAAGGTGAGGGATATAGCCAGAGGAAGAGAATATTATAGAAGTACATCATAGCTGTAAAACGTTGTCAGAGAGATGAATGAGTGCGTCACGCCGATCGAGGGGAACCGGAGCCTTTCGAGGGAAACTTCATTGGTATTTGTTTAACCTCCTCCAGCGAGATGGGGCACGGAGTTTCGCATGGTCGTCCAGTTATCCGGTGGTAATCTGCTTTGATTCTGTTTCTATCCTGTGGTCTTAGCTCCAGGTGATGTTTTGATTGTAAATGTTCATCAAAAAAAGGGTGGGGTTCGTGAGGATAGAAAACAGTTTGGCAGTGATCGTGAAAATTTTAATAACCTTCACGGAATTTGAAATTTGATTGTGCCCTTGAGGAGGTGATGAAAGGGGGGAAATTCCTACCTTTTAATTGCCTGATTGATTGCCAAATTCCGTGGAGTCCTAAATCTCATTGATCTGTTTTTTTAATTAAATTCTGCCCAATGAATTTTTGCGGTCATTATCAAAAAATATTTACGACATGGTTTCTGAGGATAGTGAGGTCCCACTGAACTCGGGGTAAATGATTTTGATTTTGAGAAACGATTCCTGTAGCAGGTCAGGGACCTTGGTTCTCTCGCTTGGGATGAATATTTGCGGATATTAAAGCGTCTCGCGGGATGGCGCGGCGCATTTGCTGCTGAAATCCATGCGAAAAAATGATGCCAATGCCCATCTATTTTCGAGAATATTTTCTCCTTAAAGGGTTAAATTTAAATTTTGTTTTAAAAGGTAAATTAAGTCTCCACCCTGCTTTTTTTACCGAATGATGTTTCTTTGTTCTGTATGGGTGGGGGAAAAGGTTTTTTAAGATGTGGGTAATTGGACTGACCGAAGTTCGGGCCGGGTTGTAATATGTGGGGTAGGGGGGCCTCTTTTTCCAAAAACGGCAGGGGGGCCCTTCCCTCTCGTGGTTTTGGTGGAAGAAGTGGGTCCGATTAATGTAGTCTTTTTTTTTTTTCGAAATGACAAAGTGTCACGTGTGCGTTTTTTATGTTTTGGTTAAATGATGCATGTGCTGCGTTACATCCCCGGCAAAAACTGGGAATTATTGTAATTAAAAAATTTTATTAAATCTGAATAGCCAATATAAAAGGTTTGTATAGGCAGTAGAAACTTAAAGGGGCCCTGTGGGTGAAAAGCTTACATCCATAAGTCGGGTTATAAATGGCGGTGAAATAAATTTCAAATGAAGGGGTTTTTCGAGAATCGGACCCTAACCCCACCCCTTTTCGGATTGTTTGACGTGAGCCGAATTTTTTACAGATAGGGTTAGTGATAGAGGGGGAAATTTTAAAAAAACCACGTCGGTTTTTCCCTTTGGTCTAGGAAGTCCAAAAGAGTTTTTTTCTTTAAAAAACGTTTTTCATTCCCCTGTAAGTTGTCCGCATGCCCCCAGATTTTGTCAGTTGACGGCGACATACTTTTGGGCTTTGCTGCCTCGGAATCTCGACGAGGACCCCCGGACAGGCCTCCTCGGGGTCCCCGGGGGGACCCTGAGAGAGGAGAATGGAAATCTCGGGAATCGGCACCATTTCCGATGCTTCCCTGCACGAGGGGGGCGGCCGGGGGGGCAAGGCGTGCGGGCCCCCCACGATGGAGGGAAACCCAATGAAAAAACCCGGGGGGTAACTGTCCCACCCCTCCCCCCCCCATGAAGAATGCGCTTTATCCTGTAGTTAGTGTAGTCCCACGTCATTTCCATGCAAAGGGATGCCTGAAGGGGATCCTATCACCTATGGGGGACGTTAAAGGAGGGGAAATGAGGCTTCACATTATTAAGTCGAAAGCAAAGAAAAAAGAAACCCACAATGCCAGTAAAACACCACTGGCCCAAAAAAGAATACGTCCGCCTGCCCTTCCCCGAAGGAACAACGAAAACGAAAAAAAAAAAATGGGCAACCCCCGGCAACGACCCTCCCGGGCCCCGGGGGGACCCCCCCAACCTTTTGCGAGGAGACACTCTCTCCTACCGTATGTGTATGTCGCTCGCTCGCAGCAGAAATACTTGACGCTATTAAAGGGTAATTTGGGGGATTCCCCCAAAAATATGGGTAACCACAAAAAAAGAGAAAAAATGATGAATCCCTTGTACAACTACAACAAGGATCTCGTTTGAAAATGTTATCACTGACGGAGTTCAAAAGGCCATAAGAGTGCAAGGATGGGAAACCACTAATCGCACAGCATTAATGGAAAGGAGAGCAACCACCCCAATACTACCACTTCAGAAAATCTGCCCCCCCGCCACAGCGGCCGGGAGTGCACCCCCTTGATTTTAAATGCTGGAAGGGGCCCATGTAGTAATTTTTGAAAAGGGAGGCCCTGTGCATATGTGGCGACCAACTACTCCCAAGGATCCCCTCGCAGTGCTGCAAAAGGGAGAGAGTTGCAGTTTTTCCCTCATGTTTCAGGTGTGGATGACGGTGTGATGCTGGCACTGGGGGTCCCGGGGCCCCCCCTGCCTTATCCCCCCCCCCTCCACCCCCTGTGTACCACACCGCCCGCGAGTGCCCAGGGGGGCCCCCCCAAGCCACCCGCGACCACGTGCCGGGGGAAGGCCCACCGCCCTGTGTGACGCCCCAACGCAAATTTCCGCAGCTGCCAGCGAGTGGGGGTGAGAGGCCCCCGAACACACGAAAAGGTTACCAGCTGGAGGGAAGGTGGACAAGATTATGCTGATCCTAAGGGGGTATCTCGGCCGAAAAGCTGCATCTCTCTGAATTGAAGCAACGCCCCCCCCCCCTCCCCACCCGGACACCCGAGCAACCGCCCCTCACCCTCGGGGCTGGGATGACCGCAGGCGGGGCGGGGAAACCCCCCCCCAAAACCATGTGAAGAAGTGACGTCACGCCATTTACCAAGGGCGACGAAATGTGCTTAATTCCCCAAAAGGAAATGAAACCCCAAAAAACAATAACTTAATTTGAATAACGTCGTGGGCAAAAAAGGAAAAAAAAAAAATGATGTCATTGTCTTTATACCAGTGCCACCATTAGTGATAAAAAACGAGCGAGGAAAATCGTGTCGACCGCCATGTTGTAACCAAGTGGGCGTGTCAGCACGGACAGAGCCATGAAAAAATCGGGACCCCGTAACGCGAGCCAGGACCAACAGCCCCTCAGGTGCATCTGACACAAAACGGAAGGGACTGTGCTAGAATGGAAAAAAGCCAAGGGCCCAAAATGTTTAAAATGGTTAAAAGTTTTTCAGCCCACACTACCTCTGTAATAAATCAAAATTTCAAAAGTTATATTTTCTTATGTAAAAATCTAAAATTTGTAATATTAAGGTTAAACAGCATAAAGTACGGGTTGCCTACTAAAAAAAATTTTCCATATGGATAAACCCAATAAAATTCAATCATGAATGCGTAGCTTTAAAGCCTACAAAATGATCTAAAATTTTTTCATCCACAAATATAATATATGTTATATGCGTGCAAAAACCCTTTTTGCTGCCCTGCAAATGAAAATAGCCCCTCCCTTTAAAGGGGGTATTTTCATATGTGAATACACCATGTGATTTTTGACTATGTAAAGGAAACCTGCCACAAAAATTTATTAAAAAATCCGAGAACACTGATTTTAAATTTATCATCTAAAAATCCAGATGCCTCGGGTTTTTTTTCACTGTATAATGTATATGCCATTTAAATTTCTGGCTAGTTTCTCCCCAATTTTCCCAAACCAAAGGGCACTTTGCTGGGCGATTTCAATGCAAGGCATCCACCTTGGAGACAACCAGCAAATAGTAGGGGGAAGAATTAAAGCATTTCATAAATAGTTGATCACTGACATATATGAACAAAAGCAGAGACTCATTTAGGGGGGGGCAGGTTGATTTACATTTTTTACAAAATTTTAGTTCATGGAAATGTCTGTACTTCATGGTCGAGAGTAGTAGTGACCTTTCCCCGACAGACATACTGTGCACGCTCCCCCCTAAATACCTAGGCTCAGAAAAATTTCCCACCGGTCTGAGCTCACTACAAGGCACGGGTCATAATGGTATAAACCTATGAAATAACAACTGTTGAAAATTTTTTTCAGGACTTAATCAAGGCTTTTCCGGCTACTATAAACCCTGGGGCTTCCCGAAACCCCGAAAAAAAAGGCCCCCGGCCCCCCAGCACCCGGGGGGGTAAAACCCTATTTGGCCAAGGAACATAAAAGGGTTTTAGGGGGTTGCTAATTGTTATATAGATGTAAGACACGATAACTTTTTTAGTTTCTTAAAACCAACAAAAAATTCAAGGAATTAAAAATTCAATTCGTATAAACCTGGGAACAATTTTGAAAAGGGATCAAAAGTCAAAAACCCCTGTGCGACATGTGGAAAAAAATTAAAAGGGGACAGGGAAACTCTCACAAAAACCGCAGTTCCCCCATCACAAAGCAGTAAAATGCTGCTAGGCATTGGGGGGGGAACTCTCAGCTAAACTCAAACCCCCCAAGGGATAAAAAAATCAAATAGCAATCGAAATAGATAGGAAATTTTATAGCAAGCCTGTCTGCTATTTACCCCTCCGACTTTGGGCCCAAAAAAACCGGGTGGGGAACTAAGTAATGCCCTTCTGAAAAGGTAAGGCAACCCCCCCGGCGAAGATGGCTTACTAACAGCGTCCTTTGCCCAGCTAGGTACCAGGGAACCCCTTTTGCCCTGTTAGACTCAGCCTATACAAGGAAAACATCCCCAAACTTTGGGCAAAAAATTTTAAAAATTGACAAATACAGGGCCCCTTTCTTGAAAACCCCCTGTCTGTGCAAAGTATTTGAGAGGATATACTGAACGGCTTATGTATCGCATAAATGCAAATATCCCCCCGACTGTATGGGTTTCCCCAGGGCGTAGCAGTCAGCATGTTTTTAGAATATTAAAAAACACAAACCCAGGGTGCAACCCTAAATCTTTATCTTAAATCTGCCTTTATGTTGAAAAAGAAAATAATTCTGAGAACAGCTACTTTGGTATTCAGGGGAAAACTTTAAAATGGATTCCAGTATCTATCGTCGGTCGCTCGTACTCTACAGGGGCATTAAAATACTCATACAAAATTTTTGAAATCGGCACACCTTAGGGAGGTGTACTTAGCCCCCTGCTATTAACATCTTAATGCATAGATTTACTAGGCGATATACCCTTTGGGGGAACCATTTGCTATGCGATAATTTGCATTAAACCTCTCCGAGGAAAAAAATGCAAGAGATTCTAGTATACTCTCAGCCCAAAGGGGTATTGAGTGTGGTTGATAATCTCGCCGAAAAAAAAGGCTCTTAATAAAAGACAATCCCTTCCAAAGGTTTTAAAAATGACACTGAGTGTGTGAGCGGTGAACCACTTAGGACACTTGTTGGCAAAAAACCATGGTATCAATGACTATTTCAAAATCTTTTATTTCATCAACGGTCATCATAGATTACCATGCTTGACCTATGTTGACAAGGAATTGAGTTGACTAGTTTAGAACATATCAAATGAACATGAGGGTCATTTTTGGTGCCCCTTTTAAAAAAAAAAGAATTTAGAATGAGAACCCAACTAAACTTTCCCTCTGTTTACGAAAGAATTTATATATAAAAACCCCTTTTATGTCAAATCAATTAAGAACCCCTTAGTTGCTCAAGACAACTAAAACACAGAACAGAGGAGTCCTTTTCATGACAACACCGTTTTTTCCCAAAACCATGGATACAAGTAACATGTAAAAACTTATTTAGCGAACAACCCATAAAATAAACCCTCAGGACGTTCTTTACCACCTGGAAAATGTCGGGGCCCAAGGTTTTATTATACTACCCCCAAAAAGAAATGCCCCCCCCTATACTTAAGCAGTATGCACTTGCAATTATAAAAGACATCTTGAAACTTCCCAATGCTATGAATGCTACACTAACGGGTCCTTGCAGTCTGGGAGTAGGCGGATGGCTTTTGTTTTTTATAAAAACAATATCTTTAGCACCAGGATGTAGGAGGGTTCATGTGGGCTAGCAACGCAAACTGAGTTTTGGGAAATACCATGGCCACCGAATTTCTATTGAATCAAGCTCGGGGGGAATTTCTGTGATTCACAGATTCTCTCCAGCCTGAACACTAGACAAAGGGGCAGTTGATATCGCAAATGCATCAGGATAACGTGATCGTGCAAAAGAATGAGCCATGATATCTTTTGCGTGGATTTCCCTCGCATGTTGGGAAACCCCCGGCTTTCATGCGACGCCTGGGAAAAACAGCATTACAAGCAAAGTGTTGGGGTATAGATTTGGGGGGACCCATTTCCAGGTTTTTACATATTAAAACTTTTCCCTTTAAGAGGGCTTTGACTGAGTTAATTAATTTCAAAAGCCTGAAAACTGTAGCTAAAACACTTGCCGGTTTAGGAAGATCATTCACCTGTGGTTTTATAAAACAAAACAAAACAGTGTGATATTTTGGGCCGCAAAATCAGGCTTGGATTAATTGTGTTGGCACTCAGTACGGTTTTTGTACGCTTGTTACATTTATTTTCCCGAGTGCCATGTTTAGAGCCTTTCAGACACCTACTTGAGGTTGGAGAACTATGTAACTATTTCATATCCTCTGATGTCTAGAAGATATACTTTATTTTATCCAATTTGGAAGTAGCTACTGACTGCTACAAAAGTAGCAATCCTTTTCCCGCCCAAGCTGTACGCCGGCGTGGCAGATGAGTAATAAAAGACTTAATTTTTCCTTTCTGTAATTGAATAGTACTTATCATAATAATGTTATAGCCTAAAACTGAAATGTAATACCATTATATGTTATAACCATGCATCAAATGTACCACAGCTTGCCCACGCCTGTGCAGTTAGGCCAGGGTGGAAATAAAGGACTAAACTAAACTAATCCATCCTCCCGATAGTTCCTCTGACGGGGAGGACGGGAACTGCGTCCCCAAGGGAACAGGCAGCGAGGTAGCCCCCGCCTCTACCTCAGGGCTTACGTCGATGCGGAGGGTCCTCTGTGCTGTCTGGAGTCCCCGATAATCGTTGTCGTCATGTGTGACGACGAGGAGTGGAAGGCTCCGAGATCAGAGGGTCTTTCTTGTCTTTCTTTTGGTGCATGTTTTGTGGTGATGGGATGGTTGTGGTTGCGGTAGTATGTGTGTGCATGAGGTTGTGGTGAAGTGGTGATCGCCACTCTAGCCTCGGTGTTTGTGTTTTTTTGTGAGTGATATTCTGGTATGTATAGGTTTTCGTCTTCAAAGATTTCTTCGGGGATCACTATGCTGGGGAAACCTTTTTTTCTGTAGTAGTATTGGGACTATGTTTGTGATTTTTTTAGCGTTGTATTTGGCAGCTATTTAAGCTACGTGTAGTATAGTTTGTATTTTGGGGTTTGTTTGGTGTGGAGAGTGTTTGTTTTGAGGGAACTGAGGTGGCAGAGGCATGGTGTTTCCCGAGGGAATCGTGTTGGGGCGTTTTGTGGTAGTTGGTGTGGGATGTTTGTAAGGGTCTGACTGTTGTGGCGTAGATTGGGTTGGTGTTTTGTTGAAGTGGTTGTCTTTTGTTTTTTCATTATTTCTTTTCGTTTAGGGCAAGACCAGCTGACGGCGACGTGCTGCCCTCGTAGTTGCAACATTTGATGGTCTTGTTGCATGTGGCGAAAAGGGACCAACTTCGCCACATCTACGGCACCTTTGTTCGTGTGTGCATTAGTGTTTGTTGTGATTGTATCTATAGCACTTAGCACAGATCAACCTGAATAAAGCACGCAGGTTCTACATTGTAGGTGGGGACGGATGTGTTGAACATCATGATCCCGCGAGATAGGAGCTTCTGTGCCTCTTCAGGCGCAGAGCAACGGATCTTAACGATCCGGACTCGAGTGGTTTGAAACATCGAGGACAGTGACATTGTTTTGGACCGAGACTTCCGCCTGGATAGACTCGTACGATCGTGGCAGGATGGTTTTCTCGATCTTTTCGCCACGACCGTGCACTTAGCCTTAGTCTCAGGGGAAGAAGGGATTTCAAGCCCTGTTCGGCGAGTTTCCTGTTGGCCAGATGAGGAGAGGAAGGGAGTCAGTTGTTCAGGCCTGGCAACAACAACCTTGTAGCCATTGTGAACCTTATAGCAGTGAGTTACGGCAACTTCTGTGATTCAGAATATTTTCTGGAGAGTCACCTCACAGGAGATGGGATCCCCAGAATTTGATAATTTGATTACGTGGCATAGTGCAAGGATGATGATGATGGGAGTGGCAGGGAAGTCTAGCAGAAGCTATTTGACAGGTGAAGCAAGGTGGAATGTGGTCTCAAAAAGGAAGATACACTGTACAATTGGCAGTCTTTATATGTTAGGGCCAGTCGGGGATGAGACCCTGCCGAACGGGAGTCAACCCTTATATGTTCACCTCGCAGTAAAACTGCTAATTGTCGAGTGCTTCGTGCTTTTAATTGTAAGCACTCTGGCCTACAATTAAAGCCACTAGCCTCAAAGTAAGGTCTGTGTGATAACACTCAAAGTTATCAACACAAGGCCAAGGTCGAGCTTTATTGTGGGGTGTCCAAATCTCTATACGAAGGTAACCCACTACAAAAACCTTGGGACCTAGAGGTCCTGAGAGCCCTCGATGAATTTTTGCCTGGTTCTCCTTTTATGTGCCGCGCCGATGCAAAAGCCCGATACCCTCTTTCCCCACGAGGTGTACGAGCCAATCGGGAAGGACCTAAGCCCGCCGCTCGGAGTGCGAAGGTCCAGAGTAATCTCGCAGTTGTGACAGTATGAATATATATACATATATATGTATGTATGTATATCCCACGACACAAAGCTCCAGTCCCTTAGTGTGCTGGAGAACGCAACCAGTCTGACACTGTGGGGTCTCTTTGAAGAGCACCCATCACCATCTACAACTCCTCACTTTCTCTCCCCTAATTCATTTTTCACTTTTTTTATCACCTTGCTGATCACCCGCATCCTCACTCCACTCCACTCCATTCCCTATGCACTCCAAAATCACCATTATTAAGGCAAAGATTAATATTAATGTCACGGCGGCCCGTCTTCGAGCCGCGTACTCCATCGCCCAGGTACTCTTTGAGGCCGATATTAGAGTACTCGGTACTACCCAACCCATTATGGGTATGTTGCTTTCATTGAGAGACACCAAATAGGCAGAGAATCTCTTTTCTGGCTCCACTCATCTGTGCTCCCATTAGATATGCGAGCTGAACTCACCCTAGATTTCCAAAAGCTCGACAGACAGGTTGTTATTTTTATTGTTATTATTATTATTGTTATTATTATTAGTATAACTACAAAAAATATATTACAACTGCAATAATTGCAATAATAAAGATAATAATTATGATATTGATGAAATAATTTCAATAATGATGATAAAGAGGATAATAATGATAATGATGATAATGATGATGATAACGATAATATGATGATAACGATGTTAATAATGATGATAATAACAGTAATCGCTTTCATTTATAATAAAAAAGGTAAAATTTAAAAAATCCCAAAAGTCGAAAAAGCGGAAAGATCTAGCGAAATATTGCCTTTTGAGAGTAGACTCGAAAATACCGCTTTTCCGATTTCAATTATGATTTTCGTAATTTTATTATTATTTATTATTATTATTATTTTTATTTTTATTATTATTTTTATTTTTATTTTTATTATTATTATTTTATCATTATCATTTATTATTTTTTATTTTTAAATTATTATTTATTTTTGTTATTTTTTCCTTTTTATTATTTTATTTTTAATTAAAAATGTATTGAAAACTGTAAAAATTACAATAATAAAAATAAAAATTTAAAAAAGAATGATATAAAAAATTTATTATAAAATCTTTTATTAATGTTATTATTATTTTTATTTTATTTTATCTTATTGTTTTTGTGTTGTTCTTGTTTATTTTTAGTTAATATAAAAAAATATATTATAACAAAATAATTGCGTAATAATTATAAAAAGATGAAAATTGATGTTTAATAATTAAAATAATTATATAAAGGGGAAAATAAGGAGGGTAATGAGGGTTTAAAAACGTAAATGTTTAAACGAGGGAGGATAATGATGTTTAAAAAACATTTAATCGCTTCTATTTATAAAAAAAAAAGGGAAAAAAAAAAAAAACCCAAAAAAAGTCGAAAAAAAAAAAATTTTATATCATTCACATATATACAAATTTTTAATTTATTATTTACATATATAAAATAATAATTTGTCTGTATATACAAAAATAATGAATACATTGTATATATATATATTTATATAATATATATAAAATATATATAAAATATATATATATATATATTTTATAAAATTTATTATTATATTATATTATATATATATTATAATTTTTAAAATATAATATACTTATATTTTATATATTAAAATATTTTATTTATATAAAATATATATATGATATATATAGGGATAATGTCCAAATAAAAACCCACACCCCCCGTATGTGTTGTGGGGTGTGTGTGGGGTGTGTGTGTTTTGTGTGTGTGTGTGTGTGTGTGGGGGTTTTGTGTGTTGGGGTGTGTGGGGTGTGTGTGTGTGTGTTTTGTGGTGTTTGCATTTTGTATATATTTTTTATGAATTTTATACTGTATAGGCATAAAATTCATTCATATATAATAAACGCAAAAGTGCGTATATACCAAGACAAGTTTTATATTACGTTTTTTTATTCGTGCACAAGTTGTTATTATATGGGTAAAAACAATTTTTCATGAAATTTCGGGTTAAAAAAAAAAAATCCATTTTATTTTTTTTCTTTTTTTTAAAATTCTTTTCTTTTTGGGTGGTCTTTTTTTTTTTCCGACTACGGTTTTTATCTAATATAGGTTTATAAAAAATTTTTTTTAAAAATACACTAAAAAAAGGGTTAAAACAAATTTAATCAAGGCCACGCCGGGGAAAAGTTGTCAATGTGGGCTTCCCTTTTCTTTTGGGGTCGCACCCATCTTCACCGAAATTTTGGCACCCTTACCCCCCGAAAAAAAAAAAGGAAAGGGGAAAAAACCTCGAAATGGAGAGTAAATTCATAATGAAACTGCACTCTTATAACGAGTTGGGAAAAATGAAAGGGATGTATGAAATGTTTTAAAGAGGGAATAAGGAAAGCTGCTTGAAAATCGAAAATAAAACCCTCCCGCCCAGGCCCCAAAACCGGGGGCCCACTCCGGGGGAAAAAACCCCGGGGGCCCAGGCAAAAACCCAAAGCATGCCACACGACAAAACTAAAGGAATGTGCCCTAGGATCTTACTAGCCCAACCCATTACCTATGTTTTGCATTTTTGGGTACGTATTTTTGTACATTTTTTTACGTACAGGGTATTTTATGTGTTTTTTCCCCAAGCAAAAATATATGCCCCCTGTGCATACTTACGCAATTCACACACATAGCATTTAAAAACGGGTAGGGCAGGATAGGACGGGCAGATAAGGGTCTAGGAGAGGATTCGCTGACCCCTTTGGGATAAGGATGCCCGAAAACTTTACGAGTGTAGCCCATTTTGGGAAAACACTTTTAAATTTAGCCCGCCTGATCTCCGTATTTAACAACATATAAGATCGTATTTTCACTGATTCGAAATTTAACTCTGCGTGTGTGGGGGTGTGGGGGTGTTTTGTGTGGTGTGTTGTTGTTTTGTGGGGTGTGTGTGTTGTTTGTTTGTGTGTGTTGGGGTGTGGTTTGTGTGGGGGTGTGCTTGTGTGTGTGTGTGGATACAAATACACACATATATATGTATGTATGTTAAAAACCCTATTTACTACACAAAATATAAAAATTTGGATTGTATTTGTGTCTATATTATTGCAAAATATAACATAATTCTTTTAAAAAAAAAGTTCATAAAATATTCCAAAAAATTGTAAAATTTTAAAAATGTGAAATATTCATAATGAAGTTAAAATGCTTTTTCGTTGGGGGTGATCTTTTTCTTTCCGACTAAGGTTCGTCTAAAACAAGACATAAAAATTTTTTTATTAAAAAAACACTAAAAAAAAAGGGAAATTTAAATAAAAAGGGGGCCCCCGCATTTGATTGGCTGAAAGGGGGGGTTCCCCTTTTTTTTATCTGCACTTCAAATAAGGGTTTGCACAGTCCTCTTTTAGTGTGTGTGTGGATACACACAAAAGCAAAGACGCACACAGGGAAAATATTGTTCAATTTTACCCCATATATTTTTTTTTTTTAATATATATACACCCCCCTCACACCATACACACAGACTGGATATTTATTTTTGGCTGTTTTGGGGTATATTTTCAAACCCTAAATACCGTGAAACAAATTAAAAAGTCACTGTAAAATTTTAAACACAATAAATGTAACTATTCCTAAAAGGGTTTTAAAAAAAAAAACGCATTTCAAGTTCCTTTTTTTTCCCATTTTCGGGGGGTTTTATTTCTTTTCAAAAAAAAAAAAGGGTTTGTCTAAAAAAAGGGATTTAAAAAGTATATTTAAAATATATACAAAAACATACAAAAAGGTTTTAAAAAAATAAAAAAGAAAACCCGCAGGTGAGTCCCCTCCAGGCGAGCTTTTCCCCTTTTTTAAAAGGGCGCAGCATTTTTCCCCCCCACCCCGACGGGGGGGTTTCCCCACCCACTATAAATAAAAAAAAAAAAGGGGGTTTTTGGGGGACCCAGGGGGGCGTTGAAGAGTAAAATCCCCCCGGGGGAGTGAGGGGGGGGGACGTCGTCCTTTTCTCGTAGGGGGAAAAAAAAATTTGGGGGGGGGCATATGGGAAGGGACCGTGGGGGATATATACCGGCGGGCCCTACAAGCTGACCGCTCAGTAAATGTATATATACCTCTATGTATCTCTTATCTTATATTTCATAAAAATATAATTATTATTTTATATGCACACACCCTACACAGGACACAAAATACACACTATTGTGTGTGTGCTAGTGTGTGGGCTGTGTTTTTTTTTTTTATATATATACATTACATAATAAACTTATATGTATAAATAAATAAAAAAATGTTATGTGTTTTTTTATGTGTTTCCCATGCGTTTGTGGTATGTTTGACGGCAAACTTTTTTTAAAAAAATGTATGTTAAAAAACCTAACCCAAAATTTAAAAACCTAACCCCAACGCTCTTTCCCTAACCTAACCCCAATCAACCTAACCCCAAAGGGAACCTTGCTTTCCCCTAAATTTAAAGTAACCTTAAAATATAAAACATTTTGTGGGGGTGTGCTTGTGTGTATGTAAAAAATTTTACATATATTGGTTTTTAAAAACAGGGAAATTTTTTTAAAATTTTTAATTTTAAATGGTTTTATAGATGTAAAAAAAACCTTTTTTTGCATTGTTTGTGTGTGTGTGTGTGTAAAGGGGGTTTTGTGTTTGTATGTGTGTAAGGGTGTATGTGGGGGTGTATGTGCTTTTTTTTATTTTTTGTGTATATTTTATATATATATATATATTATATTATTTTCTATATAAATTTTTTATATTTTTTAGGGTTTTACATATATAAAAATAAGGGTTTTTTATATAAAATATTTTTTATGTAGGTATGTGTTTTGCCCCTGTGCGTTCGTGATTTTGTGTTTGTGGGTATCTGTGTAATCAAAAGAATTTTTAACCCAACCTAAACCCAACCTAACGGTACTTTAAACCCAAACCCAAGGGTAACATTTAACCCAAAAGGTACTTTAAAGTAAACTAAACCAGCCTAAAACCCAATGGAACCTTGCATTTTCCCCAACCCAAAAGGAACATGAATGAAGGGGAAAGGGGGGAGCATCATTTATCATCATCATCATCAAACATCATCCTCATCATTATCATCATTAAAATTTTTGTCCCCGTTCCCCACTCCGTTTTCCCTTTCCCCCCTCCTCCTTCTCCCCCTCCTCCTCCTTCCCCTTTTATTTCCCCCGTTTCCCCCTTCCCTTCCTCTTCCTTTTAATACTTCCACTTCTATTTTTTTCGGGGGTTTCCCCCCTTTTTCTCGCCCTCCCCCTTCCAATATATATTTTAAAATTTTATATATATATATATATTATATATATATATATAATATAATAATATATGTGTGTGTGTGTGTTGTGTTTTTGTGGGTTGTTTTGTGTGTGTGTTTGGGGTGTGTTTTTGTGTTGTGGGTGGATGTGTGGTTTTGGGGGTGGTTTTGTCCCGCGTTGGTCTTTGGTTTATTTTTTTATATTTATATTATATATAAAATATATATATTTTATATAATTTTAAAACATATATATTATTTTATATATAATTTTTTATGTATATATTTATTTTTATATAACCAATACATATTTACCTATACCTGTGGGTTTTTTATGTATATTTTAAAAAATTTATTTTTATATTTTATATATAATATTTCAAAATAATTTTTTTATATAAATTTTTATATTAATATTATTTGATTTTTTTTGCTTTATACACATTAAAAATATTCCTATATAATTTTTGGCATTTTAAAATTTTTGTATTTATATTAAAATGATTAGAGGGGTTATATATTATATAAATAATTTTAATTTTATTTAAAATAAATTATAAATATATTTTAAATGGGGGTAATTAAAAATTTATTTCTATTAAAATTAAAATATATATATTATAAATATTATAAGACAGAACTTTTTTTTTCAATAATAATATAAAATAATAATTATTTTATATATATATATATTATAGGGAATATTTATATTCAAATTTTAATATGTTTTTATATATATATTTTAATATATAATTTTATAAAATATATTTTATATAATATATATTAAAAGTTTTATAAGCAAAAGAGAATAATAAAATAAATTTTACATACATATATAAGATGTGTGTTGTGTATGTGTGTGTTTGTGTTTGGGTGTGGTGTGATGTATGTATATATATATATATAATATATATATATATTATATATTTATATATATATATTATAGATAGATAGATAGATAGATAAAAGATAGATAGATAGATAGATAGATAGATATAGATTAGATTAGAATATAAGATATAGATATGTATGAAAGTATGTATATAAAACATATATATATATATATATGTATATGTATCTATCATCTATCTATCTATCTATCTATTATTATAAATAATATAATATTATAATATATATATAAGTTTATAAAATATATTTTTATAAAAAATATATGTATATGTATATATATATATAGTTTATATATATATATATATTATGTTGTATATGTAATATATCATATATATATATATATATATATATATATAATATGGCATATGGTGTTGTGTTGTGGTGGTGTGTGTGTGTGTGTGGTGTGTGTGTGGGTGTGTGTGTGTGTGGTGTGTGTGTGTGTGTGTGGTGTGTTATATATATATATTATATATATATTTTAATATATATATAATATATATTATATATATATATATATTTATTTTATATATACACATTTACAGGTATATATGTATATATGGTTTTAATCACACATAAATACATATATATAAATACATATGTATATGTATATTATTTTTTTATCTGTTTTAGTCTAATTCTTTTTATATCTTTTTTTATATAATATATATATTATTGATGTATACCGTAAAATGATATAACTATATATATAAATATGTATTTAATTTTTTTCTCTTTCCTTTCTTCTCTCTCCTCTCTCTCTCTCCTCTCTCTCTCTCTCTCTCTCTCTCTCTTTCTTTCTCTCTCTCTCTCTCTTCTCTCTCCTCTCTCTCTCTCCCCCTCTCCTCTCTCTTCTCTCTTCTCTCTCTCTCTCTCTCTCATATAATATATTATTATTTTATATATATATATATTATATATTATATATATATATATATATATTTAAACAGTTAAAGGGGAGATAATGGAGACAAGAAATTTTGCAGTGTTATAATTAAAGGGTTTGCCAATGGAAGAGATAAGGGTCTAAGTAAAATATTTGGTGCAAAAATATCTTGTCCCCATTATCCCCCCTTTTAACTGCCAATCAGTACATATAGAAAATTCTACATCCTTTGATAATGAAATTACGACCTTAACTTAAAAAACCCAAACCCACCATGGCGAGTTTTGATATAGAGTCACTCTTTACTAATGTTCCCCTTCAAACACCGACATTATAGTTAACATGTAGACCCCCTCCAGCTTACCAAATTGGCTTAACAAAAGAAACTTCAAAAAATTACTAGATCTAGCCGCCCATCACTCAGTGTTCACTTTTGATGATTGTCTTTATACCCAAACAGACGGGGTAGCTATGGGCTCCCCTTTAGGCCCCTCCTATGCCAATGCATTCTTGTGCCACCATGAAAATAAGTGGCTTGAACAGTGCCCGCCAGAATTCAAACTTTACACTACCGACGCTACATTGATGATACTTTCGTTCTTTTCAAACACCATCACACAAAT
>NW_023660192.1:2500-7500 GCF_015228065.2 Penaeus monodon | reverse complement strand
ATAGATATATAAATATATATAATAAGTTAAAATCCGCGATTAAAAATTGTTTTAAACCTATTATAAAAACTAACAGTGAAAATATAAGTTAATGAAGATATAATGGCATTTCGGTTGGAATCACACAACCACACACAAATGCTGTCGATGTTATTGTTATTATATATTTTTAGAATTGTTAATAATATTTTTATTCTTATGATAATTACTTTCATTTTTTATACTGTAGTTAAATTTTTATTTAGAATTAACAAGTACAAATGTTTTTACCGTCACTTGTTTCGCTCGCTATACTGTAGTTTCTCATTTAAACGACCCCCCTTTACACTGCTTGATAGCTTTTTGTGTTATTAGGAACCAATTCAATTCTAGTTGTAATATTTGGTGTATTAGTATGTTTATGGCTACGTTAATCTGTTAACACTGACGATGAAGTTGGTAACTTCGAAACATCAGAAGAAAATACCATTATTTCGTTAGCGTGGTGGTGGTAGTAGTGGTGGGTGGTGTGGTGTGTTTGTGTGGGTGTGTGTGTGGTGTGTGTGGGTGTGCGTTGTGTGTGTGTGTGTGGAGTGTGCTGTAGTGTGTGTGTGTGTGTCTTGTGTGTGTGTGTATTTGTGCGTTTGTGATGTGCGAGGCGTGAGTGTGTGTGTGTGCTGTGGTGATGTGTGTGTGGTGCTGTGTGTGTGTGTTAGTGTGTGTGGGTGTGGTGTGTGTTGTTGTTATGTTTGTGTGTGAGTGAGTTATGTGCGTGAGTGTGTGTGTGTTCGTGTTGTATGTTGAGTGTGTGTGGCGTTGCTGTGTGTGTGTGTATGTTTGGTGTAGGTTAGTGTGTGTGTTTGTGTGCGTGCGTGGTGGTGTGTGGTGTGTGTGTGTTGAGTGTATGTGTGTTAACTCCTGTATAATTCTTTGATCAGAGGCTTGTGATGCCAATGTATTGTATGTATGGAATATTTCCTATGACGGGGTTTCTTTTCAGTTCTTTGCATGTTGTGAACGCGTGCAATGTGATTTTTTACACCTTTGCAAAACATTTTTATTTAAGAAATAATAGAAATATCATGAAATTAATAATTTAAATATCATGAAATAAGAATGAAAAATCTCATGAATAATAATGAAAAATGCAATTTTTAGGCATGATAAGGAAATATAAGTGAAAAAAAGTAATGAAAATATCATGAAATAATAACGAAATGCAATGGAACCTGAAGAAAACACACCGACATAAGAATTAAGACATTATGACGAAAATAGCAAGATGCTAGGTTTGATGGTAATATTAATAGCATTTATACTAAATCTAATGATTATTTCATAGCGGATAACGTCTTTGTAATACTAAGGAGTAATGATGTTCCTAGTAACGATGATGATGCTGATGATGATGGATAAATGAGGATAACATTAATTATATAGTTTATATGATGGTGACGATATGATTACTGATACTTTGTTATGATGCGAATGAGGAACTACAAACATTATTACTACTCCATGAATGATGTCATGACAACGATGCAAAAATAACAAAACAAGACCGACAACGAATACGGTAACAATAAACCCCATTAACACGACAAACAACAATGAATAACGGTTCGACTATAAGCCCAAAATAAATATCCTGAAAATAAAGGAAAGGCCCAACATACAGGTAAGCCAAAAAGCGAAATCAAAAATGCTCATTGGTTCACATCGAATATAATGCAAATGTAATCCCGGAGATAAAGGCTTTTCAACTATGTTTACGCCATATTGAACGTATTATTCTTTTAAAAGGTAGATATAAAGTTCCGCAGTTATCTCATGACGATATTATGTTCTGGTAATTACTTTGGGCTAAGTAATTTATAATGCCATCTGGTGTTGTACCTATCATTTTTTATTCATTAATTCACGGAAGAGGACATTATGTTGGTAGTGCTGTTTATTTAATGATGCGGACATCTATGTGTCGTGTGTGGTTAAGCTGGTGAGGAGGTGTGTGTGTTACGTCTGTACCAAATACATACGCAGCGCGGTTTTATACAGTAAGTAAGAGAAAAGCTTTACAGGTAGTAAGACTAGAAGAGAAGAGAAGAGGGGAGAAGAGATAGGTAGATAGATGAATAAGCATTATATATATATATATTATAATATATAATATATATATATATCTTAGTATATATAGATATATATATAATTTCATAATCTGTAAGAATATGTGTGTGTGTGTGTGTGTGGTGTATGTGTGGTCGTGTGTGTGGTATTAATATATATTTTATTTATATATATTTATATAAATGTATGTATGTATGTATGTAGTATATCTATGTATATACAAATGTAATTTTATTTAAAAAATATATATATTATATATATCATATATTAGAGATATATATATAGATAACATATTTATATTATATATATATTATATATTATATATAGTATATATATTATATATCTAGTATATATCTATAGATATACACACACAGAATAGATATTTAAATACACCACACCCATTACATACATATATAGATATAGATATTGTATACATATATATATATATAGATCTATATATATATAATATATATGATAGTATATATATATATTAGTATTAATATCTCTATACGCATACACAACAGGATCTTATACACACACACCCATACCTAAATGACCTATATAATATATAATATATATAATATTATATATATATATATAATATACATATATATTATCTATAGATATATATATATATATATATATATATATATCTATAAATATATATATATATATTATTATATACATACTATATATATATTATATATATATTGTATATATATATGTATATATATATCTATATCTTACTATATATATATTATATATAACTACTACATAAATCCCGCATACCTGCACCACCACCCCCACACACACCACACACACACCCACACACACACACACACACACCAAATCTATATATATATATACTATTATTATATATATCTATATCTATATCATACATAATATATAATAAATATTTATAATATATATATATATTTCTATTAATATCTTATATATATACTATATATATATATACTATATATAGTTCTATATATATGAAAAGGGAAACAGCCAATAAGTAGAAAATGAAATTAAATCGTCAGTTTCGAATGAGTTCACGAGTTCCTCTTCAGCGAAAAATAAACAAATGGAACTTGTTCCATTTTATCGTCTGAAGAGGAAAACTCGTGAAGAGTTCGAAACGTTAGATTTAGTAACATTTCTACGTCGGCTGTTGCACTTTTCATCTTTCGTACACACATACTGTGTTTGTGTTGTGTTTTATAGATATAATATATAGTATAGTATAATATAAATATATATTATAATCTATAGATATATATATATATAGATAGTAGATAGATAGATAGATAGATAGATAGATAGATTTTAGCTAGAGAGAGAGAGACGAGAGAGAGAGAGAGAGGAGATGAGAAGGGAGGAGATGAGAGAGAGGTTTGTAAATTATACATATATAGAGTAAATTGATAAAACAAAACGGACGAGTAGAGAGAGAGAGGGGAGGATGAAGGAGGAGGAGGGAGGATAGAGGAGAGACAGAGGGAGAGACGAGAAACAAATCTTGGGAGAGAGAGAGAGAGAGAAGAAGAAGAGAGAGACGAGAGGGAGAGAAGAGAGAGTTTGAGAGACGAGTGGAGAGAGAAGAAAGACGAGGAAGGAGGAAGAGAGAGAGAGAGAAAGAAAGAGAGAGAGAGAGAAGATAGAAAAAGAGAGAGAGAGAGAAGGAGAGAGAGATTGGAGAGCACGAAAACAAACAACAAGATCATGCCTGCGTTAAAACGGTCAAACAAAGGGCTTAAATACTCACAACATTTTGACGGACACTTTATTGTGTTCAGAGCATTAGAGAAGCTGATCTGAATTAATAGTCCAGTACCCATCCCTCTCCTCCCCCCTCCCTCCCTCCTCTCCCCGGTTTTAATCTAATTTGTTGTCGTTTATATTTCATGATAAGAACGCCTAATTAATCTGTATTAATCAAGATATTGCTAAGCACTATCATCCTCATACGTTCTTACTGTCACGATTCTACTATTATAATATAGATATAATAGATATAATATATATATATATAATATATAATAATTATATATAATATATATATATATATATATAATATATAATATATAACCATACATATACTATATTTTTTTTCTTTTCTTTTTCTTACAGTTTGGGTGAAAATTGAAGCGTCCACTCATTCAAAGGGCTTTACAAAGGCCATTAATGAGTTATCATCGCAGAGCGAAGAATCGTAAGAATAGAGAGAGAATGACTAGGAAACTTTTGCCATGAAGAGGTTAGTAGGCCATAAATAGAGAATTTAAATGGAGCAACAAATGTTTCCGGACGGTATCACCAGATCTTTTTACCACAGACTCACTCATGCATAAATGGTTTCAATCCATGCTACACACACCACACCATACCAAGGCACACAGACATGATGCACTTACAGTCACACAGACACACAAAACACTAACACTACATACACATAGTTCACACACAAAACAACACACACACACACACACCACACACACACACACACACCACAACATACACACAACACACACGCACACACACACACACAAACACCCACACCACACCAAACACACAAACACACACACACACACACACACACACACCACACCACACACACACACACACACACCCACAAAAGACATTTTCAACACAACATTCGAAAACAATAACAAAAATAATGAACAAGTGCATCAGAGTCCCACCCTCTTTCTATTCTCTGTTAATTCGAGAAAATTTAACAATAAAATGCAGTCACGCATGAAAAACAACAGCAAAACAAAAGCAAAAACAAAAAACAACAACATCACAGACAGAACCAGAGGTCATACATGATCACTTTTGAAACCCATACCTTCAAACTACGTAGTAACACTTAC
This sequence comes from Penaeus monodon, assembly GCF_015228065.2. Classification (NCBI taxonomy): domain Eukaryota; kingdom Metazoa; phylum Arthropoda; class Malacostraca; order Decapoda; family Penaeidae; genus Penaeus; species Penaeus monodon. The sequence continues at coordinate 2,518 of NW_023660192.1, read as the reverse complement.
ACCCCCAGTTGCAATATG
>NW_023660191.1:0-17500 GCF_015228065.2 Penaeus monodon | reverse complement strand
CGTTATTACTGTAATTGACAGATTGCGATCTGCTTTTCTCACGAGAAGCCGATCGCGAGCCAGACGAAGTCCTCACAGGAGTAGCCCGGACGGGAAGGTGCGCTCCGGACTGTGATTCAGTATCATCCTCCTTATGATGTTTAGACTGGGTTGATGCAGTCATTTGATCAACCAATTTGGTCAGGTGATATACTTTAATATTTAATTCTTTAACGGTCTGTTTAAGTTCAGCAATTTCTTTATCCTTAGCTGCAAGCTGTTGACTGACATTACTTGCACTAGGGGTGGTGTGAGTTACTGCTTCAGCATAGGAAGTATCGGGTTTGTGTGTCAAACTTTCCACTTTCCTCTTAGCTTCAGTATAACTAACTTCATGCTTTCTCATATATGCTAATGTCTCGGTTTCCTTCTTCAGGATGCTACACTCAGCAGATCCTGACTGATGGGGACCTCCACAATTAGCACATTTGGAAATCTGGCTAGTACATGTAATGGTGTCATGGGCTTCAGCACATTTACGGCATACAAATTTACTCGAGTCTTTATCAATACATCTTAATGAGGTGTGTCCGAATTTTTGGCATCTATTACAATGCATTGGCTTTTGGATATAAGGTCTTACTTGAACACGTTCATAACCGACGTTGATATACTCTGGGATTTTGTTTAAAGCAAAGGTCAAAAAACACAGTCCAGTTTTCGTTCGCACATTCCCGTCCTTCTTGGTCATACAATGAACGTCCACTACGTCTTGGTCCTTCATGCTCTCAAGAATTTCACTTTCTTCCATCGTCCTCAAATCCCTGTGAAAGATTACTCCCTTACAGGTATTTGGGCCAATAGGAATAGTTACTTTAACTCGAAGATCATGAATTTGCGTCAGCTTAAGTAAATCCTTAATCTGGGAGTTGTATTGTACTTTAACAAGGAGGCTTCCATCTCGCAATTTTTTGACAAAATCAAAATCGCCGTCCACTTGACCATCAAGGACCTTTTTGACCTTTTTTCATTCACGCATTTTACATTCGCGAACCTTGCATTCTCGGTGGGGATTTTGAAAAGTGGTCTTCTCGTTCTGTCGTTAGTGGGGGTTCCGTTGTTCAGGGTCGAGTTTGTCAAGGAGTGGTCATGAGTCGCCCCTCCTCCTTGAGGAGGAGAAGGGGTAGCCGGGGAGTCATTCATTCTGGGCATCGGACCAGGTCCGACCCCTTTGCTCAAAATCGTTCTCCTGAAGGGATTTGAAAACTCTTAACTTTTGGTATCAACCTAACAGCAATAGCTAAGAGAGAGTAAATCAGTATTTCGTCCTCTACCCCCCAGTGGAAGCCTGGTTGCGTTCTCCAGTACCACAGAGAGGATCGAGTTATGTGGAGGACACTTCCTTACCGCCGAACTTGCCTAGTGCGAAGGACGGTAAGTCGGTGCCCACCCCCCAGGCGAATACGGGAGCCCACAAGGGTACTCCGGTAGGCTCAGGGAAGTCACATGAAAAAGGAAAATTTTAGAAATGGAGAAAAAGTGCGCCCAAAGGACGCCCCAGACTACTGGGCCTCCCTACCCAGGGGTCAATGCCCGTAAGGGCTACCCTGGTGTAGAAGAGAGCTGCGGGTCTGAGGTGGGGTGCTGACTACTCCTACTGTAGCCTCGTGTCACCTGCAAAAACAAAGCACTGAAGGTGCTGGCAAAGCACAATAATGTTCTGTAATTACAGGATTTTACTTTACTTTAATTTACGTTAAACAAACTCAGGAACAACAATGTCAAGTGAGACGAGAGGCCCCGGGCTCCAGGGTAGCTCTTGTGGCACAGGACTTTGAATTTGTTGTTACTGCGTTAACAAGGTGTTTGCTCATCAAAAGCTGAGATGAGAGTGCCACATCTTTTTTTTTTTTTTTTTTTTTTGGATTTCTTGGCTATCAACCAGCGGCATGTGGCCAAGGTTATTAAGCCAATGGATCCTATTTATTCTGTCAATCTAGATAAGGTCATAAAGTTTTGTCTCCCTTAGAAAAGTGATTACTTTACTTATTATTTTATCATTATCTGTTAAAATATTTGATACTGTAAAATCTTTATTTTTTTGTCGGATATAATTTTGAAGTGGCTGTCTTTGGTTGGTATATTGTGGGCATATTGTTAATAAATGTTCTATTGTTTGGGTGGTGGTGCATTGGAGGCACTGTGGAGGGAAGTTCTTTTCAATATAGGGAGTGAGGTGGGTTAATCTGGTGGCATTGACCCTGAGCCGGGCCAACACCACCTCCTCCCTTCTGTCTTTCCTGTGGGCTGTGTCCCACAGTTTTATTTTTGGTTTTATTTTGTTTGGGAGTTGGAGGCTGGTCCACTCACTTTGCCACAGGAGATGTATTTTTGCTTTTATAAGGGACACAAAACACCTGAGATCTGTACGGACTATGCTAAGGTCCAGATCACCAGTTGACCCGGCTAATTTGTCAGCCTGCTCATTGCCATGGATACCAGAGTGGCCTGGTACCCATATTAGCTTGATTGATTTATTGGCACCATGTAGCTTACGAATGATATTACCCAGAAGTTCATTTTTGGTGGTTTCTAATGATTTAATGGCTTTAAGTGAACTTAAGGAATCTGAGAAAATTACTATTCTATCGTGGGTCGTCGATAGTGCAAAATCAATGGCTTTATCAATGGCAAAAAGTTCAGCAAGAAAGATCGATGTATGATTTGGCAGTCTGAACTTTAGTTCACATTCAGTCGACCATACACCCGCACCCACACACTCATCTGTCTTGGAGCCGTCGGTATATAAATGAAAAAAAGGGAGATGTTTAACAAGGATCTCTCTGAACCTCTGGCGTACCTCCACCTCCGGCGCCATGGCCTTAGCTGATGGAAGCCAGGCTTCCATGATAGAAAAATTGGGGGTTTCCCATGGCGCTATGTTTGATTGAACCAGGGTATCGATGGTAGAGAGATCTATACCGACTTTCTCGACGAGGTCGTGGAGTCTCGTGGCAAAGGGCCTAATGCCACTATTGCCATTAGGGTGGCTCGGGACTCGAGCCACCTTTGCGGCATAGCTCAAGGCTAACTGGCTGCGTCTGAGTCGGAGGGGAGGTACTCCTGACTCCACCTCAAGACGCTCGATCCGAGTGCACTTCAGGGCTCCAAGACACACACGCAAACAGGCATTCTGCACAGCATCCAAACCTTTCAAACTTGTTCTCGATGCCGAACCATACACGATTGACCCATAATCTACTTTAGACCTAATCAGGGCTTTATATACCATTAGCAAAGACTGCCTATCAGCTCCCCATTTGTTACCAGAAATGCACTTTAATAAATTCAGTGCTTTTTGACATTTATTCTTTAACTGACCAATGTGGTCTTTCCAATTGAGTCTACTATCAAAAAGTAGCCCAAGAAACTTTGCAGAATTTTGAATAGGTATTGGGTGGTTGTCTAGAGTTAGCCTGATGTTCGGCTTTCTCCTACGTGAAAAAATTACCCCAATACTCTTTCGAATGGAAAACTTAAAACCCCACTGGAGGCCCCAGTTATGAATCATATCCAGTGCCAATTGAATACGATTTGCTGAGAATTCTGCATTATTGCTGGAGTGCCATAATGCACAATCATCAGCGTACAGTGAGTATTTAAGATTCCGAGGAGGAGCTGGTAAGATGTCATTGATCATACATAGAAATAATGTTGGTGACAAGACACTTCCTTGTGGGACCCCGTTTGCCTGGACAAAAATGTCCGAAAAAGTGATATTGTCAGAAAATAAATTGACAGCAAACATTCTGTCAGAAATGAAATTTTGAATAAAACAAGGCAAGTTTCCATGAAATCCAAAAGCATAAAGTTTTCTGAGTAGGCCATATCGGAAGCCGCACTGCTCGTCAACTAGTAAATTACTGGAATTTAAAAAATGCAATAGTCTACTGTTAACAATTCGTTCCATGACCTTGCATAAGCAACTTGTCAACGCAATTGGGCGGTAGGAGATGGCAAGTCTGGGATTACCCCCTCCTTTCAATATGGGAATGATGTGGGCAAAGTGCCATGAGTTTGGAAAAGTGTGGCTTTTCCAAATTTCATTGTACACTTCTAGCAACTTAATCATGTCATCATGATTAAGATGCTTCATCATCTCATATCGAATCTCATCGGGGCCTGGGGATGTTCCTCTACAGGCTTCTAGGGCTCGGACAAGCTCATCCATTGTAAGATCTTTATTGTAATCAAAGTCATCTCCTGTGGCAAAGTGAATTGGTTGCAGCTCAGCGGCTTCCTTGGTGGTCAGGAAAGCGGGATGGTAATTTGCCGAGCTGCTTGTGTAAGAGAACTGCCTGGCGAGTACATTAGCAATGTCTTTAGGATTGTCGAAATTGGTTCCCTCGTGAGTGATGTTTTTAATTTTACTAGATGTTTTGTTCTTATTGATTTTATTGACAGTGGACCAAACCTCTGATATTTTTGTATTGCTATTTATTGTAGAGACAAAGCTACGCCAGGAGTCTCTTTTTGCTTGTCTTATTACTCTACGAGCCCTAGCTCTTGCTAGTTTGTAGTTGCAAAAGTTCTCATTTGTGATGTTATTTTTGAAAAGCCTGTAGGCCTTATTGCGTCGGCACAGCGCCCTGCGGCAATCTGGTGTCCACCATGGAACTCTATGCTTAACGCTATCTGTCGAAGTTTTAGGAATGGATAGCAATGCTGCTTCTATAATCGAATTCTGAATATTGTTTACTTTATCATCAATGGTTTCTCCAACAAGTTCGAGCTTGACGCTCCTTGTGAAGGCGACCCAGTCTGCTCGTTTTACGTTAAATTTAGGCGCTGAAGGCGTTCTCACTGTGTCGCATGAATATTTAATCAAAATAGGAAGATGATCGCTTCCCAACGAGTCGTCAATGGTGTGCCACAGGCACTTGGCTGCTATTGATGAAGAGACCAGTGATAAGTCAATAAAGCTCAAATTACCGGTATTATCGTCCACCCGCGTCGGACTACCATCATTCAGAAGGACTAGATCAGACTCATTAAGCAACTTAACTACTTGCTCACCTCTACCATCCACCCGCAGGGAACCCCATAACGTATGATGAGCATTAAAATCAGCTAAAATTACTTTATTTTGTGGCAGACGTTCCTGAAGAGCAAAGAGCTCATCATAGGCTATCACTGCATCAGGTGGACAATAAAGTGAACATATAGCCAGATACGTGCCATTAATTTTTACTTTGCATGCGACAAACTCCAAAGTAGAATCAATAGTCACTTCTGTAAAAGGGAGGCTTTGGTGGATGTACATGGCGACTCCGCCTCCACCCTCACGATCCTTCCGACATAAATGGTAGTTCCTCAGCGAAACGACCTCGTCAGACACGAGGTGTGTTAAGTGCGTTTCTTGGAGAACTATAATATCGGGAGCATAGGACGAGGCTAATAATTTAAGGTCATTTACTTTAGATCTAAGACTTCGACAGTTCCATTGTATAATGGTCGACGCGAAGATTACGTTTTATGGGGTTTAGAAGTGCCTTGTCCGCCGGTTTTAATTTTCTTTTTCTGGGAGGGAGGTTCTTCCTCCTCTCCCTCGCTACCCAGGGGCCTCCCATGGGTATTTTTGGAGACAGTAGTCTCCATGTCCTGCGTCTCGCTGCCAGGGAGACGCCCGGTGGAAGATGATCTGTTCCGAGAAACAGACCAAACACCAGGCGAAGTCCTAGCAGGAGTCGCCTGGACGAGAAGGTGCGATCCAGATTGTGATTTGGTATCATCCTCCTTATGATGCTGCTGCTTTTGCTGGGTTGATTCAGCAATTTGTTGAATTGTATTTTTCAATTCTTTAATTTGACTCATTAATTCCTTAACCGTTTCCTTTAACTCAGCAATTTCTTTATCCTTAGCTGCAAGTTCCTGATTGATGCCGTTTGCACTGGAAGTGTTGTTGGTTGCTACTGAAGCGTAGGAAGTATTGGGTTTGCTGGTCAAACCTTCAACTTTCCTCTTGGCCTCACGGTAACTAACATCATGTCCTCTCATGTATGCTAATATTTCAGTCTCCTTCTTCAAGCTGCTGCACTCGACAGAGCCAGATTGATGGGGACCTCCACAGTTAGCACACTTGAGAGTTTTCTCAGTACATACAGCAGTGTCATGATCTCCAGCACATTTACCGCAAGTAAATTTACTAGTATCTTTATCGTTGCATCGTAATGAGGTGTGTCCAAATTTTTGGCATCTATTACAGCGCATAGGTTTTTGAATGTAAGGTCGCACTTAGACACGTTCATATCCAACTGTGACATACTCAGGAATTTTACTCGAAGCAAAAGTCAAAAAGCACAATCCGGTTTTTGTTCGTACATTCCCGTCTTTCTTGGTCATGCAGTTCACGTCCACTACGCTTTGGTCCTCCATATTTTCCAGAATTTCGCTCTCCTCCATTGTCCTCAAATCCCTGCTAAAGATTACTCCCTTGCAGGTATTGGGGCCAATGGGGATAGTTACGTTAACCTTCAAATCATGAATCTGCGTCAGTTTAAGCAGGTCCTTAATCTGGGAGTTGAACTGCACTTTTACAAGGAGGCTACCATCTCGCAATTTCCGGACAAAATCAAAATCGCCGTCCACTTGACCATCAAGGACCTTCTTGATGATGAAGGGGCTCACATTCAAAAGCGATTGATTTCCATTCACGCATTTGACAGTCAAATACCTTGCATTCTCTGGAGGGATTGAAAAAAATCGTCGTTCTCGTTTGTCAGCAGTAGGGGTTCCGTTGTTCAAGGTCGCATTGGTCGTAGGAGAGTCATGGGTCGTCCCCCCTCCTTGAGGAGGAGGAGGGGTAGCCGAGGAATCGTTCATAATGGGTATCGGACCGAGTCCGACCCCTGGGCCCGTGCCCGTTGTCCTGAAGGGACCAGTTACCCCTTAACTATTGTTAATCAACCTAACAGCAATAGCTAAGAGAAGAGTGTGGCAGTTTCCGTCCTCTACCCCCCAATGGAAGCCTGGTTGCGTTCTCCAGTACCACAGAGAGGATCGAGTTATGTGGAAGACCCCTCCTTACCGCCGAACTTGCCTAGTGCGAAGGACGGTAAGTCGGTGCCCACCCCCCAGGCGAATACGGGAGCCCACAAGGGTACTCCGGTAGGCTCAGGGAAGTCACATGAAAGAGGAAAATTTTAGAATTAAGGAAAAGTGCCCCAAAGGACGCCCCAGACTACTGGGCCTCCCTACCCAGGGGTCAATGCCCGTAAGGGCTACCCTGGTGTAGAAGAGAGCTGCGGGTCTGAGGTGGGGTGCTGACTACGCCTACTGTAGTCTCGTGTCACCTGCAAAACAACGCACTGAAGGTGCAGGCAAAGTACAAAGTGCTGATAAAATCAGAAATTTACTCTACGTAAATTACGTTAATATAACTCAGAAGCAATAGCGCCGAGCGAGACAAGAGGCCCCGGACACCAGGGTAGCTCCTATGGCACAAGGCTTTGAGTCTATTGCTGCTGCGTCTGGACAGAGGTCAGAGCTATTCAAAGTCTCAAACACGAGTGTGGTGTGTGCCACATCTTTTTTTTTTTTTTTTTTTTTTTGGATTTCTTGGCTATCAACCAGCGGCATGTGGCCAAGGTTATTAAGCCAATGGATCCTATTTATTCTGTCAATCTAGATAAGGTCATAAAGTTTTGTCTCCCTTAGAAAAGTGATTACTTTACTTATTATTTTTTCATCATTTGATAAAAGATTTGAAGTTGTGAATTCAATGTTTTTGATTCTGAAATAATTTTTTATGTTTATTCTATTGTTATTGTATTTTTGACAAGATCTTAGTATGTGGGCTATTGTGAGGTTGGTGTGGCACGGTAGGCACTGTGGAGGGAAGGTCTTCTCAATATAGGGAGTGAGGTGGGTTAATCTCGTGGCATTGACCCTAAGACGGGCCAACACCACCTCCTCCCTTCTTGCTTTCCTGTTAGCTGTGTCCCACTGTTCTATTGTGGGTTTATGTTTATTGTTTATTTGTAGGTTGGTCCACTCACTTTGCCACAGGAGATGTATTTTTGCTTTTATAAGAGACACAAAACACCTGAGATCTGTACGGACTATGCTAAGGTCCAGATCATCAGTTGACCGGCTAATTTGTCAGCCTGCTCTTTTCCATGGATCCCAGAGTGGCCGGGTACCCATATTAGTTGTTTGATTTTTTTGGGCACATGTAGCTTAAAATGATTTTACCCGTGTTATTTTTGGGGGTTTTTCTAATGATTTAATGGTTTTAAGTGAACTTATGAACAGAAAAATTACTATTCTATCGGGGGTCGTCGATAGTGAAAAACAATGCTTTATCAATGGCAAAAAGTTAGCAAGAAAATCGATTATGATGGGCAGTCTAAACTTTAGTTCACTTCACACCATACCCCCACCCACACACTCTCTGTCTTGGAGCCGCCCGGTATATTTTAAAAAAAAAGGGGGGAGTTTAATAGGATCTCTCTAACCCTCTGGCGTCCCCCACCCCCGGCGCCAGGGGTTTGGGCTAGGGAACCCTTCCATGTAAAAATTTTGGGTTTTTTTCCCAGGCGCTATTTTGATGAACCAGGGTATCGTGATAAAGATCTATACCCTTTGCGACGAGGTCGGGATTGGGGAAAAGGGGCCTAATGCCTCCATTGCCATTAGGGGGGCTCGGGTCTCGACCCACCTTTGGGGCATAGCTAAAGGCTAACGGGCCGGTCTGAGTGGGAGGGGGGGTTTTCCCTGCTCCCCCTCAGACGCCGTCCGAGTGCACTTCGGGGCCCCAAAACACACCGCAAAAGGCTTCTGCACAGCCCCAAAACCTTTAAAAACTTGTTTCTCGATACGAAAAAATCCGAAACCCAAAACCCCTTTTAGACCAAATTGGGCTTTAATCCCTTAGCAAAGATTCTTACCCCCCCATTTGTTACCAAAATGCATTTTAAAAAATTAGTGTTTTTTGAATTTATTCTTTAACTGCCCAATGGGCCCTTTCCTTTGAGTCTATATAAAAAATAGCCCAAAAAATTTTGCAGAATTTTGAATAGGTTTTGGGGGGTTTTGCCCAAGTTTTACCCTGATGTTGGGCTTTCTCTTACTGAAAAATCCCCCAATACTCTTTCAAAGGGAAAAACTTAAAAACCCCACTGGGGGCCCCCCAGTTTAATCATATCCAGTGCCAATTGGATGGATTTGCGGGAAAATTCTGCATTATTGCGGGAATCCCATAATGCCAATCATCACGACAGTGAGTATTTAAGATTCCGAGAGGAGCGGGTAAGATGTATTAATCATACATGAAAAAAATTTTGGGTGACAAGCCTTTCCCTTGTGGGCCCCCCGTTTGCTGGACAAAATGTCCAAAAAAAGTGACTTTGTCGGAATTTTTGACAGCAAATTTTCTGTCAGAATAAAATTTTTTGAATAAAAAAGGCAATTTTCCACATAATCCAAAAGATAATTTTTTGAGTGGGGGGCCATATCGCCAGTCATGCCCCGTAGGCTTTTTCTATATTAAAAAAACTAAAATAAAAAATCTTTTTGGAAAGGGGCCTCTTGAATAGACTGCCCAGTTTTACTAGCTGTCGAATTTTGCGCCCCTTGGGGAAGCCGCACTGCTCGTCAACCAAAAATTACTGGTTTTTAAAAAAAGTAATAGCCTACTGTTAAAAATTTCTTTCCCATGACCTTGCAAAAGCAATTTTGTCAACGAATTGGGCGGTGGGAAATTGGCAAGTCGGGGTTTACCCCCCCTTTTCAATAGGGAAATGATGGGGGAAAAGTGCCATGATTTTTTTGAAAGTGGGGCTTTTCCCAAAATTTCATTGAAAACCTTCTAGCAATTTAAATCATGTCATCAATTAAGATGCTTTCATCTCATATCAAACCATGGGGGCCGGGGGTGTTTCTACGGCTTCGGGGCCGGAAAAGCTCATCATTGTAAATCTTTATTGTAACAAAGTCATCCCTGGGGAAAAAGTAAATTTGGGTTTTGCAGCTCAGCCTCTTCCTTGGGGGCGGAAGGTGGGTGGTATTAGCTGGGGCTGCTTGTATGAGAAACTGCCTGGCGGGGCATTAGAAAGCCTAGGTAAATCGAAATTAGTGCCCTCGTGTGATTTTCCTGATTTTAAAGATGATTTTTTCTTATTGTTTTTATTGATAGGGCCCAAAAACCTCGAATTTTGGTGTTGCTGTTTATTGTGGGGAAAAAAGCTCCCCCAGGAGTCTTTTTTTTTGTCTTTTTACTCTACGAGCCCTAGTCTTGCTAGTTTGAAAATTTGAAAAAGTTCTCATTGTGATTTTTTTTTTGAAAAGCCTGTGGGCCCTTTATTGCTGGGATGGGCCCCCGCGGCAACTGGTTCCACCAGGGAACCTTGTTTAACGCTATCTGTCGAAGTTTTGAAATGGATAGAAATGTGCTTTTTAAAATCAAATTTTCTGAAATTGTTTCTTTTCATCAAGGTTTCTCCAAAAGTTCGAGTTTGACGCTCCTTGTGAAGGCGCCCAGTCTGCTCTTTTTACGTTAAATTTGGGCCTGAAACTTTTCTCACTGTGTCACATGAATTTATTAAAAATGGGAAAGATAATCGTTCCCCAACGAGTCGTAAAAGGTTTTTCCACAGGCACTTAGCTCTTTATGAAGACCAGTGATAGGTCATAAAACTCAAATACCGGTATTTCGTCCCCCCGCGTCGACTACCCTCATTCGAAGGACTAAAATCAGATCATTAACAACTTAACTACTTTCTCACCTTACCACCACCCGCAGGGGAAACCCCCTAACGATGTGAGCATTAAAAACAGCTAAAAAATTTCTTTTTTTTTGGGCAGCGTTCCTGAAGACAAAGGCTCATCATAGGGTATCCTGCTCAGGGGGACAATAAGTGAACTATGCCCAAAACTGCCATTAATTTTTACTTTCATGCGACAAACTCCAAAATAAATCAATAGTCACTTTGAAAAGGGAGGCTTTGGTGGATTACTGGCGACTCCCCCCCAACTACCCTCCGATCCTTCTGCATAAATGGTATTCCTCACAAACGACCCCGTCAAACAAAGTTGTTAAATGCTTTTTTTGGAGAACTATAAAATTTGGGAGCTAGGACGAGGGTAAAAATTTAAGGGCATTTACTTTTGATCTAAAACTTCGACAGTTCCATTTATAATGGGTCCGAAGATTAGTTTTAGGGGGGTTTGGAAGGCCTTTTCCACCGATTTTTTTTTTCTTTTTTTGGGAGGGAGACCCCTCCTCTCCCCCGCTTCCGGGGGCCTCTCTCGGGATGGTTTGGGACAAAACCTCCATGTCCTGCCCTCCCGGCGAGGGAGACGATGACAGATTGCGATCTGTTCTCTCACGAAGCTCGCAGCCAGACAAGCTCACAGGGGTACCCGGGCGGGAAGATGCGCTCCGGACTGTGTTCATATCTCCTCCTTATGATGTTTAGACTGGTTTTGCGTCATTTTTATCACCCAAATTTGTCAAAAATAAAAATATTTAATTCTTTAACCGTTTGTTTAAATTCAGCAATTTTCCCTTTTCCTTGGCTCAAGTTGTTGACTGACATTACTTGCACTGGGTTTTTTTAGTTCTGCTTCAGTAGGAAATTCGGGGTTTTTTGTGTCAAACTTTTCCCTTTCCTCTTGCTTCGTATAATAATTTATGCTTTCTCTAATGCTAATTCTCATCTCCTTTTTCAGGCGCGCATTTGCAGATCCTACGATGGGGGCCTCCCCCGTTAGCACATTTTGGGAAAACTGGGTATAATGTGATGGGGTCATGGCTTCAGCACTTTCCGGGAAACAAAAATTTTCTCGAGTCTTTACAAACCTTAAAGGGGTGTCCGAAATTTTTTGGGATCTATTACAATGCTTGGCTTTTTTTACACTTTCAACCCCGTTGAATACCTGGGAAATTTTTTTCAAGCAAAGGTCAAAAAAATTCTTTGGGATACAATGAACGTCCCTCGTTTTTGGGCCTTTATGCTTCAAAATTTCACTTTTTTCCTCGTCCTCAAATCCCCGTGAAGATTACTCCTTACGGTTTTTTGGGCCCCGTAGGAAAAAGTTACTTTAAATCGAAGATCATAATTTTCGTCACTTAATAAATCCCCTTATTTGGGAGTTGTATTTACTTTAAAAAGGGGCTTCCACTCGCAATTTTTTAAAAAAATCAAAAACGCCGTCCCCTTGACCTCAAGGGCCTTTTTTTATGAGAAGGGGTTTTCCCTCAAAAGCATTTATTTTCATTTACGCATTTTACATTCACGAACCCCGCATTTCGTGGGGATTTTGGAAATGGGCTTCTTGTTTTGTCGTTAGGGGGGTTTCCCTTGTTTTAAAGTCGATTGGGCCGAGAGTGTCCTGAGTCGCCCTCCTCCCGGGATGAGAGGGGTAGCCGGGGACATCCTATGGACATCGGGGCCAGTCCGACCCCTTTTTTTCAAAATTTTGTCCTGAAGGGGTAAAAGGGTCTTAACTTTTTGGGTTTAACCTAACAGCAAAAGCTAAAAAAGTAAATCATTTTTTTCGTCCCTACCCCCCCGTGGAAGCCTGGTTTCGTTTCTCCGTCCACAGCGAGGATTGAGTTAGTGGGACACTTCCCCACCCCCGAATTGCCTAGGGGGAAGGACGGGAATAGATGCTCACCCCCCAGCGAATACGGGAGTTCACGAGGAACTCCGGGAGGCTCGAAAAATCACATTTAAAATGAAGAATAAAAAAAGAAAAAGTGCCCCAAGGGCCCCGACTACTGGGCCTCCCTAACCAGGGGGCAAAGCCAAGGCTACCCCGGTATAAAGAGAGCTGGGGTCTGAGTGGGGGGGCTGACTACGCCTACTGTAGCCTCGTGTCACCGCAAAACAAAAGAAATGAAAGGTTTTGGCAGCACAAAAATTATTGTAATTTCAGGGTTTTACTTTACTTGAGTACTTTAAAAAACCCGAAAACATAATGTAGGAGACAGAGGCCCCGGGGTCCCGGTAGCTCTTGTGGACAAGACTTTTGTTTTTGCTGCTGTGTATGGATAAGGTGTTTACTCATCAAGTTTCGACCACGGGGTAACCTTCCCCCTTCGCCTTTTATTTCGATTTTTTGAGGCATTAGCCCTCGATCGCCAGTCGGGGCACGTGATAAAATCACGTGGGAATTTGGAGAAATTGGGAAAAAATGGCTGAACTCTCTATGGCAATCATTGTCCCCCCAAAAAATCAGAAATCACTAAAAAACGCACTGCGAAAAAGTACACCGTACCACACGCACATGGAAAATAACACGCACATCAGAAACGTACACCGTAAAACACGCACATGCTCTCTTCTTTCTCTCTCTCTCCACACACACACCACACACACACACACACACCTACACAACGCACATCTCTCTCTCTCTCTCACACAACACCAACAACACACCCCACACACACACACACCCACACACACACACACCACCACCCCACACACGCCCAGCCATGCCTCTCCCTCTCACCACCCGCACATGCTCTTCTCTCTTCACACACACACACGCACACACACACCCACCCCACACACACACACACCCCACACCCCGCAGCACCCAACACACCGCACATGCTATCTCTCTCTCTCTCTTCACATACCACACACACGCAATTCTCTCTCTCTCTCTCTCTTCGCTTCTCATTCGCACCACACACAAAAACAGTAGGGACGTGCGTCTGGGGAAAAAACTTGCTGAGTGACTGTCAGGTTTCCCCAGACAAAAAAATAAAAATTACTAATAAATTTTTAAAAACAGGATTTCCCCGGTGACCGTCCTCTCCCCGCACCGCCGATCCCTTTTACCACTTTTTTCACACGGTCACCATTTATCCCCTTTCACATACTGCCCCACAACTTTTTCTCCCTTTTTCAAAAACTTTACTGCAATGAATCCCCCTCCCCCCACCTACATCCCTTACACACTTTACACACACTCGCCCCCTTTCACATGCTGCCACACAACTTACTTCTCCCTTTTTCAAATACTTACTGCAATGACCGTCTTCTCCCGTCACCGTACGAACAAATTGCGCGTGTGTAGGCGTCCCCGTCGGAAAAGGTATGTATTACGACTAGCACGCTAGTAGACGTACCCGTCGGGACGGGTCCGGTAACCTTACGCGTATAGGCGGGAGCGGGACCGCTTATGCGAAAAACACGTCGAACAAGCACAAACATGACAAATAAACACGTATATCGAACTATGCATATACACATATATTTGTATAATCATATTCAAACATATTAACTCTTATATTCATACAAAATAGCTCAAAAACATTCATCTATAAAAGTGTATAGGCGTCCCCGTCGGGACGGGTATTACGACTATCACGCTAATAGGCGTGCCCGTCGGATCGCGTCCGGTAACGTCACGCGTATAGGCGTGACGAAACATGGTAGGGACTCGTGTACAAGACTTTTACAGATAGTAATCTATAGATTTCACCCATAAGATCTGACTTAAATTCAGACCCTCGATCTGATAAGATTTCCCTCGGTATACCGATTCGCGAGAAGATTTCTACTAAACTTTCAGCTACTGTGATCGTGTCAATATTTTGTAAGGCAATAGCTTCGGGATACCTAGTTGCATAGTCTATTAGAGTGAGAACATAATTATTTCCTCTCTCAGAAGCTGGTGTAAAAGGACCCAATAAGTCTATAGCTATGGTTCTGAAATTATGGGGAGGTTTTTCATCGGTACCCTTCTCACACTTCCTTTAGCTGAAAATTTTTGACAAGTCGGACATGATCGACAATATCTTTTAATCTGAGCACCTGCACCGGGCCAAAAGAACTTTGAAAATATTTTGTAACTCGTCTTTCGGTGTGAGAAATGACCAGCTGTAAGGGAATCGTGAGCGAGATTCAGTACGTGAATCCGATACTTCTCAGGAATCACCAGTTGCTTGTTACCGATTTCATATGCATGTTTGCATGGGGCGACAGGGGAGGGGCTTCTTATAAAGTTCTTTGAATATCAAGAAAATTTTTTCGCAAAATTTTTGCAGTGTTATCTTCAGTAGATAACCGGCTTTGTCATCATCAAATTTCCCTTGTATTTCATATTTTGCCTCTGAGCAGTATTTTACAAGGTCCCTTTTATCTAATATAAAAGATATTTTTATCCCTTTTTTATATATAGCGGATTTTATATATAATATTATATATATATATATATATATATATGATAGAGAGAGAGAGAGAGAGAGAGAGAGAGAGAGAGAGAGAGAGAGAGAACCTTTATAATTAAAAATATTGAAATTGTTGACGGTACGGTTTATGGTGTCATTTTTTTTAATATTCAAACGCCTTTACGCAGGAAATTGAGAAATATAGTAACTTGAATGTGCCTCTTCCCCTCTCTATGTAAGTGGTTGTCGTAAAAGGGCGCCCTCCTCGCCGCCGCCGCCCTCCCCGCATCCGCCCTCGCCGCCGCCCCCGTGCGGTTTTACTTCCCCGCGCGCGCATCCGCGTCAGTGATGAGTGGGCGCGTGCGGAATATAGAGCCCTCGTCTAAGCTGCGTTCAACATTACAACGGAGAAATATTCTCTGACGACGAAGAAGACGCTGATAACGTAGGCAGTTTACATGCTGAATGTTTTATAATGTAACCGCCAAGTAAAAGTTTTGTTAACAGGCTGAGAATGGGTTTACTGATGACAGCTAAAAGTGCACCACATTGTGAGAGTGCCATTGGCGGTCCGCACATTTAGGGGGAAATGTACAGCATTCTCAGACGTATGTACTTGTCTCGCTGGAAAATGTATCGGAGGATGGGTATATTTGTTTATTTCTTCTTTAATAAAAGGTTAGTTTAGTACTTTTATGCAAAAAATACATATTGAACCTTTGGGTAAGCATTATTTGTCATTTAAGAATAAAATTACATTTTTTACATAGGAAATTTGGTAAAATACTAGCATGAAATGGCTCGGATGCGGTTGGTTAGTATTTAAAAGCCTCTACCAGAATCTGATGCTCCTTCCGACAGAGGTGACATGCCCGGAAGACGGGCAAATCGTCCCCTGTTACCGTCGTATTTCTGTCTGCAAATGGAAAAAATAAATAATTGCGAGGAAAAGCGAGAAGCAAAACTTGAATGAATGAGGATTATAAATTCTGAAAATTATCGTGGCAAATGTTTGTACTATGATGATTGTGTATTGTAGTCATACGAGTAATTATCTATTTTAACTACTATGAAAGACATATTACTGTTTAAATCAAATTTTATGTTTCTTCGCAAAGGGAAACCCCCAAGCTTGATATGGCTATAAACATCACCAATTCTAAGTCAAACAATGTCAATACATATTTAGTGTTGTGTGAAGTTATGTTATAGCTCCAATTATGATTATAATCACCATTTTTTTACATCCTCAGCGGTAAATACAGCATCGCGCTTAGTCGAGGGGAGAGGGGAGGAGGGATATTTAGGAGAAGGGTGGGCCTCGCCAAAAAATATGGCATGTTTTTATAGGGAGAACAGGCCGTGACTAGCGGGAAAGGTGGGTATGAAGAACGATTGCTACGAAGATCACAACCGAGGCGAGCATTTCTAAAACTTTCTAGCTATCTAGAACATTGGGGTTTTACCTTTGGGCAAATGATTGAAGGGCTGCGATTTTCCCTGGTGATATTCATGAACTATGCAGTTCTTCACGAAAGGAGACGAGAAAAGTACTTCCATGGTGTCGCTCTATTGTTCGCCTCTTCCTCACTTCGCATGTCCATTAATGGTTTTAGTATGTCGGTGAAGTCATTATCTCGTGACAAGCAGGGGTATTCCCTGATACCTGTCTGTGGTCCCTCCGTTATCTGGATATTGCCTGGGGCATTGTCAGAGTTTAGGAAGGCATCTTTAGATAAATAAGAGTTTTTGTTAAGATGGTAGCAATGCTATAAAATTTTAAACTTACCATATATTTCCCAAGTCTGAAAAAAACTGCTCAGTTCATTTACATTTACTTCAATAATCACCCTTGTATTTGAAAAAAGGGCATTTTGCTTTCTCTAAGTTTGAAAAGAAACTTTTCCCTCCCCCATTATGAGGTAATGCGAATATTTTTTCTCCTAAACAAATGCTTTTTTACTTGTCATTTAGAAAATTGCTTCGGGTTTTCGGCTTTTTTCCCCTTTAGGACTGATTTTCAACCCTTTCTCTATAACTTTCCCCCTCGACTGTATGTTGCTCGTCATATACCCCTTTACTGCCATGTAAAAAAGATATCTAAATGTAGACCAAAAACAAGAAAGCACCTTATTTTTTTATTTTTTTCAAAGAACGTTTTGATTAAGAAATTAATATATAGTTGTTGATAACTCGGTTTAAGAAAAAAAAAAAAAAGGCATCAGTTGGAAAATCCCCCATGCTTGTCCTGATAAGATCCCTTAAAATTTCGCAATTTTTTTTTTTAAAGGAAAAAAAAGTTCATGTTTTTTTAATTTTTTCAATTTTTTTTCTGGT
>NW_023660190.1:12500-17500 GCF_015228065.2 Penaeus monodon | reverse complement strand
TGACGAACTTATTAAAGGATCAATTGGAGGTATTACCTTCAAACTATGTGATGAACCGCAAAAAAGAGAAAAATATGATGAATATCTTGTGACACACTACAAACAAGGATCTTGATCTTGAAAATGTGTATGCACTCGACGGAGTTACAAGGCCATAAGAGTGCACAAGGAGGGCAACCATTGAACGCATCCGCATTATATGGAAAGGAGAGCAACCACCTCCAAGTACATGCCACTTCTTCGGAAAATACATGCCCGCCAGCCACGTGCGGCCGTGGAGGGCATCCCTGTGATCTGCTATAAATGCATGGGAAGTGGCCATGTAGCTAAGTATTGCAAGGGCAAGGCACGCTGTGCAGCATGTGGCGACCAACATACTGCCAAGGAGTGCCATCGCAGTGCTGCAGAAGGAGGAGAGTACTGCAGATGCACCAGTCTTTGTCCCATCATGCTTCAGGTGTGGGATGACAGGTGTGACTGCCTGGCACTGGGGGTGCACGGCCCTCCCTGCCCTGTCCCCCCCCCCCCCCCCCCAGTGGTACCAGCACCGACGCGAGTGACCAGCGCGGGCCCTTCCAACCCAAACCCGCGACCAGCGTGCGGGGGAAGCGCCCGACCGTGCCCTGTGTGACGTCACCAGTCGCAGAGATTTCCCGCGGCTGCCAGCGAGTGGGGGTGAAGAGGCCACCGAATACGCGACAAGGTTTGCGCAGTGGAGGAGAAGGGGACAAGATGATGCTGATCCTCACAGAGGGTATCTCGGGCCGCAAAGCTGACATACTCTCTGAACTGAAGACAACGCCCCCCCACCCACCCCAGGCGACAGCCGAGGCAACCGTCCCCACCCACAGGCAGGGACGACCACAGGACAGGCGGGGGAATCCCCCGCAAAACCATGTGACAGAAGTGACGTCACGCCAGCTGACCAAGGCGACGTAAATGTGCTTGAACTTCTAAAGGAAATGAAAGCTCTGAAAGCCCAAAACAATAACTTAATTAATGAAATAACGTCGCTGAAGCAGGAAATGGAAAAAATAAAAAGTGACTGTCATTGTCGTGATACTAGTGCTACCATTAGTGATAAAAGAACGAGCGAGGAGAATCGCTGTCAGACCGCCAGTGTTGATAACCAGAGTGGCGTGTCAGCGCTGACAGCAGCCACGAACAAAATCAGGATCCCTGTGACGTCGAGTCCAGTGACGCAACCAGCCCCTCAGGTGCATCTGACACAAAAACGAAGGGACTGTGCTGAGAAGTGGAACAAAGCTAAGACCAAATGTTTAAAATGGTTAAAATTAGTTTTCAGTCCACGACTACCATCTGTAATGAAATCCATAATCATAAAGTTATATGTTTCTTATGTGAATCTATAATTCGTAATATTAGAGGATATAATAGCATGAAGTACAGGTTGCCTACTAAAACAATATTCACATATGGATAAACGCACAATCAAATTCATATCATGGAATATGCGTAGCATTAAAGCTAGGCTAAATGATCTAGAATTTTACATCCACAAATATAATATTGATGTTATATGCGTGCAAGAACTTTTGCTGCCGCTGCTAAGATGAAAATAGCACCTGCACTTAAGGGGTATTATTCATATGTGAATACAGCCATGACTGGATTGTTGACATATGTGAAGGTAACACTGCCACATAAATTAGTTAAAAAATCCGAGAACACTGATGTTCAATTTCATCATCTAAAAATCCAGACTGCCTCTGGGTATTTTTCACTGTATAATGTATATGCCAGATACTCTAAATTCTGCCTCTGGGTATTTTTCACTGTATAATTTCTAGCTAGTTCTCTCCCAATTTTCACAACAAGGCACGTTATGCATGGGCGATTCAATGCAAGCATCCACACTTGGAGACAACCAGCGTAATAGTAATGGGGAAGAATTCAAGCATTTCATCAATAGTAGATCACTGACAGTATATGACACAGAGGCAGAGACTCATTTGGGAGGTGGCAGGTTAGACTACGTATTTGGCAAAAATTTAGTTCATGGTAATGTCTGTACTTCACTGGTACGAGAGTTAGTTAGTGACCACTTTGCAATCCGAACAGACTATACTGTAGACAGCGACTCAGCCCCTAAATCACCTAGGCTCAGAATAATTATCCCACCGGGCCTGGAGCATCACTTCAAGGCACGGGTCTATGACTGGTATAACACCTATGAAATAACAACTGTGAAAATTTTCTCAGGATTTAATCAAAGTTGTCACTGACTACTATAACACATGGGTCTGTTCACGAAAACTCTCGAAGAAAAAGAGGCCCCAGGCCTCCTATGCACCGGGGTGGATCAATGACCCTATTTTGGCCAAGGAACATAAACGGGTCCAGGAGCTTGCTAATTGTTATAAAGATAGTAAGACGACAGATAATCTTCTGCAGTTTCTTAAAGCCAACAAGGAATTCAGGGAATTAAAAACTCAGATTCGTAGTAAACACTGGGAACAATTTCTGCAAGGTATCAATAGTTCAAACCTCTGTGGCTGACATGTGGAGAAAAATTAATAGGCTGACAGGTAAAACTCTCACAACACCGCAGTTCCACAGTCCACAAGAGCAGGCTAATATGCTGCTAGAGCAGTGGGGCCGGGAATATCTCAGCTAAGCTCACTCCCACAAGGGATAAAAGATCAACTAGACAAGTCGAAAATAGATCGGAACTTTTATATAGCAGTAGCCTGTGCTGCTATTGACCCCTCCGACTTTGCCGAAATAACCGAGTGGGAACTAAGTATGCCCTTCTGAAAGGTAAGGCAACCGCCCCTGGCGAAGATGGCATTACTTACAACGTCCTTCGTCACATTGCTCAGGTACCAGGCAGCCACTTTTACACCTGTATAGACTCAGCCTATCACAAGGAATCATCCCAAGCTCCTGGACTAAAAGCTTAATCATTCCCATACCTAAACCTAATACTGACAAATACAGGCCCATTTCCTTGACCTGTCTGTGCAAAGTACTTGAGAGGATAATACTGAACAGGCTTATGTATCGCATAAATGCTAAGTTATCCCCCAGACTGTATGGATTTCTCCCAGGGCGTAGCAGTCAGCACTGTTTTGCAGAATACTTAACAAACACAAACCCAGGCATGCAAAACCGTATTTCTTGATCTTAAATCTGCCTTTGATATTGCAAACAGAGAAATAATTCTGAGCAACTAGCTACTTTTGGTATTCAGGGGAAAACTGTTAACATGGATTCACATGTATCTATCGAATCGGTCGGCTCAGGTACTCTACAGGGGCATTAAGAGTACTCATACAAAAGTATTTGAACTCGGCACACCTCAGGGAGGTGTAATGAGCCCCATGCTATTTAACATCTTAATGCATAGATTATTAGGCGACATACCACTTGAGGGAAACGACTCCATTATTTGCTATGCCGATGATATTGCATTAAATCCTCATCCGAGGAAAGAATGCAAGAGATTCTAGATATACTCTCAGCAAGGGCTATTGAGTGTGGCTTGATAATCTCGACTGAAAAAACCAAGGCTCTTAACCCAAAGATAATCCCTCTGCCAAGGTTTCATATAAATGACATTGAGCTAGATCTCTGCCATCAATACAAATACCTTGGGGTGATTGTCAATGATGCAGAGTTCATCAGAAACCTGAAGAAAAGGCTGTGGGAGGCTGAAGCCACTTAGGACACTTGTTGGCAAAGACCATGGTATCAATGTCAATATTGCAAGACTCTTTTACTTGTCATACATACGGTCAGTCATAGATTATCATGCATTGCACCTAGTGTTGTACAAGGAATCAGAGTTGACTAGTTTAGAACATATACAAAATTGAAGCCATGAGGATCATTCTTGGTGCCCCTAGAACAACAAGAATTGTGAATATGAGAACCGAACTAAACTTACCCTCTGTTTACGAAAGAATATTATATATAAATACCACATTTGGTGTCAAATCAATTAGAGAACCCCTCCATTGTACAGAGTTCCAAAGACAATTAAAACACAGAACAGAGGAGCTACCTTTGCATGACAACACCGATTCTTACTCAAATCCATGGATACAAGTAACATGTAAACAATTAGCTCAGCTGAACATACCCATAACTAAGACCCTACATGGACGTTCTATACCCCCGTGGAAAATGTCGGACCTAAGTATATATTATACGACTGCCCCCAAAAAAGACAGTGTCCCCCATGCTATACTTAAGCAGTATGCACTTGCAATTATAAATGAGCATCTTGAAACTCTATCCAATGCATATGAATGCTACACTGACGGGTCCTTGCAGTCTGGGAGTAGAGCAGGATGTGCTTTTGTTGTATATAAAAACAATATCTTGCAGCATTGGATTGTAGGAGGGTTCATGACTGGGCTAGCACTACGCAAACTGAGTTGGCAGGAATACTCATGGCCACCGAATTTCTATTGAATCAAGGCTCGGGGGTAATATTCTGTGATTCACAGAGTGCTCTCCAGGCTCTGAACACTCTAGACAAAGGTGCAGCTAATATCGCAAATGACATCAGGATAAACGTGTATCGTGCAAAAGAACGAGGCCATGATATACGTTTTGTGTGGATTCCATCGCATGTTGGAATCCCCAGGCATGATCATGCTGATCGCCTGGCACAGTCAGCATGTGACAAGCAAAGTGTGGATATAGATCTTGGGGTACCTATTCCAGGATTTTATTACAATATTAAAGCTTCCTTTAAAGAGGACTTGACTGAGTTAATTAATTCTCAACGCCCTGAAAGCTGTAGCATAAAGCATTATGACCGGTTTAGGCAAGATTCATTCACCTATGGTTTATATAAAACAAGAACAAGACAGTGTGATATTGTGACCGCAAGAATCAGGCTTGGATACAGATTGTATTGGCAGCTCAGTACAGTTTGTAATGTCGAAGAAACTAAGTGTAAACTGTGTAATGAAGAATATAAGCGAACGCTTGTACATTATATCTCAGAGTGCCATGTGTTACAGCCT
>NW_023660189.1:5000-12500 GCF_015228065.2 Penaeus monodon | reverse complement strand
GATATATATATATCTATATATATTATATATTAATATATAGATAATATAATATATATAATATATATATATAATATGTGTTGTGGCGTATGTTGTGTGTTGTAGTAGTGTGTTGTGTGTTTGGGCTGTTTGTGTGTGCTTAGTGTATGTGTGTGTGTGTGTGTGCGTTTGTATGTTTTTATATATATATAATATATATATATATATATTTATAAAAGAAATATACACACACCACACACACACACCACACACACATACACCACACACACACACAAACGTATGGGGTAACAATATATATATATATTATATATATATATTACTATATATGGGGTGAGACACTGCGTGGCGAGACACTGTTCCCAGCGGCGCAGGATGTGGAGGCGCTGGTAAGGAGGTCGTACCCTGCTGGCTGCGGAAGAGATGATCGGGTCTGGCCCGTGATTTCTTGTGACGCTTTACCGGACCAGCAGCTGCAAATCTACTGTCAAGCAGGCTACACCCTGGAGGACCTGCAAGGTGGCGCTGGCGAGGGCCTTGAGAGTTCGAGGCACCTCTTGAAGGCAACGAGGTGGCCATAGGGCAGTGCTCAGCCAGCCGTGACCTCCGGCGGAAGGCTAAAGTGGAGAAAATAGCATTGAAGGCGGTTAGCCCTGAGAACTTTCCAGCTTTGTGTTGGGGGGTTGCGGAGAGGTAGGGCACAGAACGTACCAGTCAGTGTCAGAGGGAGCGGAGAGCAACACGTCCTCTCAACGGACGGATTCTGATGCTCCAGCAGTGCTGCAAGGACTGGGAGGTATGGTCACCACCGAGGCATGGCTAAGGCTACGGAAGTGGTATAAAGGCGGAAACGGCTGGAGGAAGGGGGCCGAAACCCACGCCGTCCGCGGTCCGGGCCCGACTGGGTAAAGCTGCCATCGAACCAGCACGATGCAGGTGCGAGGGCTCAATAGATGGGAAGCCATGCCGCCTGGACAGTGGACACTGGGGCTGAGAAGACCCAAGTGCGGCTGATATGTTGGCCACATGCGGACTTCCAGACACACTACAGAGACTGTGTGGTGTCACGGGGCATGTGTGCAGATCCAGGGGCAGTGGAGGCTCTTATTGGACTGGTGTGCAGCACGGTTGCAGCGGAGCCGGTGTATCGTGGCCTATCCGGATGAGCACTGCTTGCTGGGCCTGGACGACCTGACGCAGAGTAAGGCGTTGTGTCGACCTTGGAAGGAAGCAGGTGAGGGGCACGTTGAAGATTTGCCCTTGCTTCCAGAGGTGCTGTGCATAAGGTAGTTACGGGCTTACTGAGACTGCACCTTACCCAAAGCGAAGATTCTAGAATCGGTGTGACTGTCAAGAGTGATAAGTAGGAGCCCATTCAAAACCTGCAGCAGCTGGCTGATGGCCGTAACGGTTGGGCGGAAGCACTTGTGGACCAGGGGAGGGGTTAGTTCAGTGGTGGTAGCTAACTTCTCAATAAGACATGAAGTGACAGCTGGGCAAAGCTGCGGCACTTGTGAGGAAGGGAGCGTCCAGAAGAGTCGTCGGGGAGCGAGAGTGGTTGGTGTGGGGCGGTGCCTGACTTCCTCGAGGACTTGGCGCACCGGCTGTGGCTTAGTTACCATGGGCAGGAAGTACTCCTGGGGCCATGGTTGAAAAAAGAAGATTGACGTTAGCCCCAGTAGCGGCGATGAGGACGTGGCAGACGATGACCGAGATGAGGACGAGCATTGGATGGTGAGGGCGATTGCTACGACGTTAATGGTGACCATGAGGCCAGGTCTTGGGGCAGGAGATACCCCTTGGGTGCACTGCCAACCTACCGCGCCCACACCTCCTCCAGAGAGGACCCAGCGAGGAGCGAAGAAAGCGCGCTGGTGAAGATTTTTGTGTTCTGAGAACTGATTTTATTTAAATTTGTATGTAGTTTGTTTCAGGTTTAGGATATGTCAGAGCAGACGCCAGTGGGTCTTGTCTCTGTGGCGAAACATGTGTTAACTGAAAAGGATTGACGGGCCTGTGTTAACATGAAGGGACCTGGGGCAAACATGACGCCAGTGGCTGTGAGCGAGAGGAGCGCGAGGACAAGAAACCGAGAGGAGCCCAGTTGGGTGCAGATCCTGTGACGACTCGTGGTGCCCTTGGTGACCTGAGATAAACCTTGGTTGCCGTTATAAGCTGTTTTGTGCTGTGTGGCATGCTGGTTTCCCCCCGTATTGGCCTTAGAAAGTGTACGGTAAATAACCAAAATGCCATTTTGTGTTTATTCGTCCCCTCCCTCGCCATGGTGTTCCCCTGTGGGTTCTGGGACACTGTGGTGCTGGGTGCCTCGGGGAGCTTTTTATTTTCACGACCTATGTATAGCACCCCGTCGCTACCCCTGTTTTTGGTTGGGGCAGAGAGACGAGGGGGCGCGAAAATATTTATATGTAAATATATATATAAATATTATATATATATATAAAATAAAATTATATATATTAATATTTGTACATATTTAAATACATATTTTATATTATAATATATTATATATATATTATATAATATATTTTTGCGTGTGGGTGTTGTTAAATATATATATATATAATAATATATATGTGTGGGGTGTGTGTGTGTGAGAGTGTGTGTGTGTGAGAGGTTGTGTGGGGTTGTGTGTGGGGGGTGTTTTTGTGGTATCGTTGTATAGTAGAGGTGCGGGTGTGGGGGTGTGAGTGTGGTGTGTGTAGGTAACTATAATAATATTCAAATTAATTAGGTAAATAATAATATAATATATAATAAAATTTTCCCCACTTCCCTCTCTCCTCTCTCTTTTTCCCTCCTCTCGTCTCTCCCTTCTCTCTCTCTCCCCCTCCCCCTTTGCTCTCCCCCCCTCCCCCTCTCCATTCCCCTCTCTTTATCTGTCTCTTTTTTTCTCTCTTTTATTATTTTTGATTTTACTATATTTTGTTGTTATTAGTATAGTTGCAAAATATAAATTATAAGCAATAATTGCAATGTAATGTGATAATTGCAATAATGATGAGATAATTAAAATAATGATGATAATGATGGTGTGATGATAATGAGAAATGAGATGATAACGATAAAATGGATAATCAGATTAAATAATGAAAAATTTAATATAATAATATAAAAAGGAAAAAGAAAAAAATTTTTAAAAGCAAAAAAAGCCCTAAATCTAGCGAAATATAGGAATATTAGTTAATAATGATAATAATTTCCCAGAATTTAAAATGACAATAATGATGATAAAAGTGAAAATAAAGAGTTTTTGATAATATTTAATGATTTTAATATTTTTAAAATTTCATTTATTTTTATATTATTGTTTGTTTTTATTTTTATTATTATTATTTATTATCATTTTATTACTTTGTTACTTTTTATTACTTTTATTTTTGTTCTATTATTATTTTTAAATTTTTTACATTATTATTATTATATTATTATTATTATTATTATACTTTAATTTTTAGATATTGCCAAAAATATATTACAACTGAATAATAACAATAATGATCATAATAAGTTAATAAAATAAAATAAAAATAATAATCTTTACTTATAATCAATATTACTAACGAAAAAAAACGAATTTTAAAATAATGATATAAATAATTTTTAAAAAAATCGTTATTATTTTTATTAAAAATGTTTTAATCTTTTACTGTTTTTATTAGTTTTTTGGAAAAAAATATTACAACGCAAAAATTGAAAAAATAAGGGAAAAAGTGCAAAATGATGATAATATAGCAATAAAAATGAAAATGATGTGATAATGATGAAAAGTATGATGTAACGATAAAATGATGATAATCATGATATTAATCTGATGAAATAGGAATTGTGTCCAATATAATATAAAAACGTAAAATAGAAAATTCCCAAAAAAGTCAAAAAAGTGGCAAAATCTAAGAATGACCCTTTTTCAGAATTTCCCAAAATGACTTTTTTTCGATTTTTTTGATGTTTTTGGCAATTATTAGAGTAAAAATGATAATTAATTTACCAAAATTTGTTTTAATCTTTAAAATAATGATGAAAAAAGTGCAAAGAGAATTTTGAAACATTTGATGTTTATTAATATTATATTATCATTATTATTATCATTATTTTTATTACATCATTTTTATTATTTTATTTTTGTTTTTATTATTATTTTTATTTTTATTATCATTTTATTTTATATTATTTTTATTTTTATTATTATTATTATTATTACATTATTACTATCTTTATCTTTATTATTACTATTTTATTTTTGTATTGAAATTGCTATTTCAATAAGTAAAATGTTTTAAAGGTATTATGATTTTAATTTTTTGTGGTAAATATGATATTTTTCCCCTTTTTTAAAGTGTACTCAAGGATTTTTTGCAAAGGGCCATTATACGAAGACCCCCTTGCGTTTTTTTTTTGTTGGAGACGCATGGAAGCTTTGGGAACGCGTGGGGGAGTCAATTTTTGAAAAGAAATTGTGATCAACAAAAATTTTGACGCTGTAAGAATTAGATTCATGGATTGTTTAAATTTTACTCTGCCCGATTGGAACTATGTCACCAAAAACATGGGAGAGGCATATGAAGTTGAAATTCCAGTTATTTTTTTTATGAAATTTTGTGTTCCTTTTGGAGTCGGATGTGATTACGAATCCTCTTTATTTTAAATTTTCAAGTTTTGATGTGTTATTTCATTTATGAAAAATTGGTTCTAAGGGTTTATTAGGGTTTGTTTCCTGTATCAAGTGTTTAAAACTGATTAAATGTATATCTGTTTAAGAATCTGTTATTCTTTTGGGCCATTCTTAGATAGTGATTCTCTGTTTAGGTTGAACCTTTAACATTAAAGGTTTTACAACAGTTGCTGAGTATTATTGGTGAACCAATTATTATTTTGTTATTTATGTTTTGTTTTTTTATTGTTATTGTTATTATTTTTATTTCTTTAATTTTTAGATTTTAAAATTGCCAAAAAATTATAAACTGTATTTAAAAACAATAATAAAATTAAAACTACAAAATAATAATAATTGTTATAATATTGTTATTAATTTTCATTGTTATTATTATCATTTTATTATCATTTTTATTATTTAAATTTTTTATATTTTGGAAAATTTTTGTGCATGTAACCCAAAAGACAGAAAAAAGGTAGGAGTGGGTTTCTTTACGAAAAATAAGCCCCCTTTTTATCTATGGCAAAAGGTGGCAAATCGAAAATAAGGGGGAATGGGCAGACAAGATGAGGATCGCCCCCCCATTTTCTAAGTCCCTTTCCCTGTTTTCTTCGCGAGAACCAAACAAAGGACGCGGCCATCACCAAGAGTCCTTTTATTTTACGCCCGTGAGAACGAAATTTTTTCTTATCGGTCCTTTTTTTCCCAATTCATGTATGTAATGCGTTCTTTCCTTTTTTTTCTCCCTTTTGTGTTTTTGGTAAGATTTTTGCTTTTTGTACAATAATTGTATTGCGTGTGCCTTTTTCCACGGGGATTTGAAGGCACGCGCCAATACGTCGGAAAAAGCCAGTAAGCAATGTTTTATTTGAGTTGTGCGTGGGACCGGGGCATTTTAAACCCTTTTTGGATATACTGGACAAATAGACATTGTTTCATCACAGCTGATATTGAACCCATTTCCAGTGCCGCAAAAACTGTTTTAAAATGATGAAAAAAAGCAAAAGGGCCATAGCGGAAGCAAGAAACGTTTGGTGTTTCGCGAATAAAGGTATTGGTTTTACCCTGGAGGTCCCGGGGGGGATTTACACTAGCCCCGGCTAAAGGGGTAAAAATTCCACGGGGGGCCAGGGGGGAAGCCCCCCGGTAGACGCATAAATTACCCCCGGGGGTATTTGGGTAGGGGAAAATATAGTCTAGGTATAAATCCCACAGGGTTAAAGGGTTGGGTTTTTTTTTTTGGGTTTGGCGCATTTTAGATTTCACGGGGACTGGGTTATGTGAAATCCCCTAGATTTTTACCGAATGATGGGGTTTGGTCCCGTAGATTTTTCAAAGTGGGCGCGGGGGTGTGAGTTTGAAAGATGGCGTCGACGTCCATAGAGTTTCATTGTCCGATTTAAGCATTTCTTGTGCTTGTTTACACATTTCTGTTCACTTTTCTTCTTATTTCAGCTGTTTACCCCACAATTTCCTGATCTACTTCATGCCCTCCCTGCTATCGGGACTTATCAAATCACATCAAGATTGTCGCTGGAGAAGCTACTGAAAATATCATCAGATTCGTTGTCATCTCACGAAAACAAATCTGATGATATAAATATTGTCTAGGAAGACCCGGTTGTCATTTTCGATAAATTATCCCTATTATTACTATTATTATTATTATTATTATTTTATTATTTTATTCTTATTATCATTATCATCGTCATCGTCATCGTCATCGTCATCGTCATCGTCATCGTCATCGTCATCGTCATCGTCATCGTCATCGTCATCGTCATCGTCATTATCATTATTATTATTATTACTATATATATATATATATGTATATATATATGTATATATATACATATATATATATATATAATATAAATATATATATATATATATATATATATATATATATATATATATAAATATATATATATACATGCTATACATGCTATACATATGTATATATATATGTATATATAAATATATATATATATATATATATATTATATATATATACATACTATACATGCTATATATATTTATATATATATATATATATATATATATATATATATATATATAAAATATGTATATATATGCATATATGCATACATATATATATATATCATACTTTTTATTTTTCCCTCCGAGTTTTTTCTCCCTTTTTCGCTCCTCTTTTCCCTCGTTTGAGAGAAGAGAGAATATTTTTTTTATGTTTTGTTTTATTTTTTTTATTTTCCTTGTGTTTTGTCTTGAGAGAAAGAGAAAGAGAGAAACAAGTGGATAATCGCGTGTGTGAGAAAGGTGGATAAGAGATTGACGGCGATAAAGTGGAATTGAAGAAGAAGAAAAGAAAGAAAAATCACGAGAGAAAAAGAAAAAAAGGGAGAAAATAGAGATAAAGAAAAGGACTGAGAGAAGCAGGAGGAGAAGGAGAAGGAGAAGAAACGGCGAATAAACGAGGGAAGAAGCAAACCCGGATAAAGAAGAAGAGAGAAAAAGGGAAACGAATGGACGAATAAAGAAGAGGGAAGACCAGGCGTAGAGGAGAATGAAGGAGAATGAGGAGGTAAGAGAGGCAGAAGGAAGGAATTAGGAGATAAAGGTCGATAAAGCAGGAGAGAGAGAAAGAAAAAGATTTCAATGAAGCTCAAGTAATTATCTTTCTCTCTCTCTCTCTTCTCTCTCATTTCCTCTTTTCTTTCTCATTCTTTTCGTCATTTTTCTCTTTCTTTTCTTTCTCAATTCTCTCTCTTCTTTCTCTTTCTTTTCCTCTTCCTCTTCCTTTTTCTCTTCCTCTTCCTTTTTCTCTCTCTCTTTCTTTCTTTCAGATT
>NW_023660188.1:17500-19755 GCF_015228065.2 Penaeus monodon | reverse complement strand
TTTTTATTATTTATGTTTTTTGTAAGAATTATTTGTAGTTTTTAAATTTTTTAAACTTTTTAATATTTCTAGTTAACAAGTATTGGGCCGCAAATGACCT
Organism: Penaeus monodon; assembly: GCF_015228065.2. Classification (NCBI taxonomy): domain Eukaryota; kingdom Metazoa; phylum Arthropoda; class Malacostraca; order Decapoda; family Penaeidae; genus Penaeus; species Penaeus monodon. The sequence goes on along the minus strand of NW_023660188.1, from coordinate 19,655 downwards.
TAACTGTTGACGGGGGCAGAAAATTTTTTAAATAATCAATCAATCCTTAGCCACCCGGGGGTTAATGGGCAGTACGGCGGAGGTAGGCCTTGCCACCCCAACCCTCCCCCCAGATAACTCACAGCAACTATGGAATAAATGGATATGGTGGGGGGAAGGATGCGCCCCTTCCCACCCAGCAAGTGAAAGGGGCTCGTTGGGCAGGGCAAATGTTAGGGCGTGGGATGGGAACGAAAAGTTTACTGTCCCACCTGTGCCCTGGAAAGGTGCCAACCCCCCCATGATCAGTATGAGTGGGTACACCTACTACTGCTTGGCCACGGAGAGGTCATCACCTCCAGGGAGTAGCCATAGCCATCTCCAGCCGATTTTCAGCCCCAGTAGTTTAGGTAACAGCAGTTGATTAGCGTATTATGGCATTGAGACTGAAGCCTTTTTTTTTGGTTCATGCATCTTTTTTGCTATGTACACTCCTACTGATGTTTCCAAACTTGATGTGAAAGAGGCATTCTATGCCAAAACTCCCATCCATGGCAAGAAAATTGCTCCCACGAGATATTTGCATTGTTCTGGAGTTTTTCCAATGAGGTATTTGGTTTGGGACTGAACTGGCTAAGAGATGTCGTCCGGCCCCTCCATGGCTTGGTATCTGATCTCAGCCCCCTTTTCTCTGAGCCCTCTGCTAGGTCCCCAGATGATGATGATCTTTGGCTCCTGGTTAAACAGCACTCCAACCCACACACTGGGCATGGTATAGCAATACAGTGGCCAGGATATTTGACAACATTCTTGTCAGCATGTGATGAGGATCCTCCGGATTGCAGGGTTTTTCCCGAGTGCCGAGTTTCTATGGCAATGACCATAGACTACTAGTGACTACCCTGTGGGGCCACTTCAAAAAATCCCCCCTCCCTCCAGTAGCCACTTTAGGGGGCTTTCACTTGGACTGACTGAGGGGGGAGGGAGTGTGCCCTGGGTTTTTACCACAGCCCGTCCCTCTGATCGATTTTACAGAACTTGAAAATCTGATGGACCTGGTTGCTCTTTGGGAGTCCTTCAGGCACGAAACACTCAAAAGCAGTGCAGGAGTCCATTGACATATGCCCGAGGGCAAAGGCAAAATTACATCTCCCTATGGACTCAAGAAGCCACTGAAACGTGTTTGCATGTCTCAGCTGAATGGGAATCAGGTCTTGCATCACTCTTTGGTGCGTAGGGCTTGGGCTTTGCTAAAAAAGAACAAGGAACGTTCAAACAGGAATCTTGCTGATGAACGAAGGTTGAAGGCCATTTCTTAGTAATGACCTTCACCCTGCCCCTTTTCCCAAACCCTGAAAAAAGCTGAATTCTAAGCCAACCTCGCAGATGACTGCAGTTCTACTGAGGGGATGGACAGATCATCTCAGATCATGTTTTTGGATTCGTGAGTATTTTGAGCAGTTGTACCAGGTAGACCCTCCAACAGTTTGCTTAGATGCAAGTGTATCATAATACATGTACTAGCCTCCGGGCCCTTTTAAAGTGGTAAAATGTCGGCCTCTCATCCCAGGGTCGGCGGTTCGCGCCCCCCCCCAGGTGGGGGGAAAATTGCAATTGTCCCCCGGAGGTTTTCTGCTGTCGCTGGGCACCTCGGCGGGGGAAGGACTCCGGTTTTAGCCGAGTGGGGCAGCAGCTGACACCACGTTTTACAAAATCAAGCAGACAGTACGTCACACCAAAAATATCCATTGTATCAAAGGGAAAACCCAAACAAAACCCAAAAACTTTTCCCGGGGGAAACCCCCCCATCGGGAAAGGGGGAACCAAACCCTAAAAAGGGTTGGGATGGGGGTTTTTCGAAGCTAAAAGTGGGGGGGAAAAGTTTTCAGGCTAAAGGGGATCCCCCTGCTAAAAATGCAAAAGGGGCTTTGGGAAAAAACCAAAGGGGCACGGGGTTTGCTTTCATTTCTTAAACTCCCCAATTTTTGACGGTCTTTTTCCCCACCCCCCTAAACCCTTTTTGGGGAAAGCAGGGGCCCCATTTTTTTCTGGAAGGAAAAAAGGGGGTTTCTTTTTGGGAACGGGAAAGAAAACCCTCCCCATGGAATTCCCCTGTGCAAAAAAACCCCAGACAAAATTTTTTTGCCCACATTCTTTTTGAAACGGTTTTGTAAAC
>NW_023660188.1:0-10000 GCF_015228065.2 Penaeus monodon | reverse complement strand
TTTCTCCTTCCAGACAGGGATGACCATGCTCCTCAACAGGTCAGGGGGAAGGGTAACGACTGTCAGATGGCAGTCAAGGACTGCATGAAAAACCCCTGTGCCATAGGTTTTACCCAAGCCTTTAGCAGTTCAGCAGGGGTATCTCTTTTCCCTGAAAGCTTTCCCACACTTCAGCTTCGAAAACGCCATCCTAACCTCTGTTAGGGTTAGGTTCCTTTTTGCTGATGGGTGGTTCCGGGGACAGTTTGGTTTAGTTTGGATTCCATTTGATACAATGGATTATTCTTGGTGTGACGTACTGTCTGCTTGATTTTGTAACGTGTGGTCAGCTGCTGCTCACTCGGCTGAACCGGAGTCCTTGCCCCCCGGGAGGTGCCCAGCGACAGCAGTAACCTCCGGGGACAATTGAAAAACTCTCCCACCTGGGGGGGGGCGCGAACCGCCGACCCTGGGATGAGAGGCCGACATGTTACCACTGTACAAGCCCGGAGGCTAGTACATGTATTATGATACCACTTGCATCTAAGCTAACTTTTGGAGGGTCTACCGGGTACAACTGCTCAAAATACTCACGAATCCAAACATGATCTGAGAGATCTGTCCCATCCCCTCAGTAGAACTGCAGTCATCTGCGAGGTTGGCTTAGAATTCAGCTTTTCAGGGCTTGGAAGGCAGGGTAAAGGGTTTCATTACAAAGAAATGGCCTTCAACCTTCAGTTCATCAGCAAGATTCCTGATGAACGTTCCTTGTTCTTTTAGCAAAGCCCAAGCCCTACGCACCAAAGAGTGATGCAAGACCTGTTTCCCCATTCAGCTGAGACATGCAAACACGTTTCAGTGGCTTCTTGAGTCCATAGGGAGATGAAATTTTTGGGCCTTTGCCCTCGGGCATATGTCAATGGACTCCTGCACTGCTTTGAGTGTTTCGTGCCTGAAGGACTCCCAAAGAGCAACCAGGTTCCATCAGATTTTCAAGTTCTGTAAATCGATCAGAGACTGCTGTGGTGAACCAGGGCACACTCCTCTTCCCTCAGTCTGTCCAAGTGAAAGACCCTAAAGTGGCTACTGGAGGGAGGAGGAGTTTTGAAGTGGACCACAGGGTAGCCCACTAGTAGTCTATGGTCATTCCCATAGAAACTCGGCACTCTGGAAAACCTGCAATTCCGGAGGGATCCTTCATCACATGCTGACAAGAATGTTGTCATATCCTTGGCCAAACTGTATTGCTATACCATGCCCAGTGTGGTGGGTTGGAGTGCTGATACCAGGAGCCAAAGATCATCATCATCTGGGGACCTAGCAGGTCTCAGAGAAAGGAGGCTGAGATCAGATACCAAGCCATGGAGGCCGGGACAGAACATCTCTTACCCCAGTTTCAGTCCCATCCAAAATACCTCTTTGGGAAATCTCCAGAAAAATTTGCAAATATCTCGCTGGAGCAATTGTCTGCCATGGATGGGATTTTTGGCATGGGAATGCCTCTTTCACATCAAGTTTGGAAACATCAGTAGGAGTGTACATAGCAAAAAAGATGCATAAAACCCAAAAAAAAACAGGCTTCAGTCTCAATGCCATAATACGCTAATCAACTGCTGTTACCTAAACTACTGAGGGCTGAAGTCGGCTGGAGATGGGCTATGGCTACTCCCTGGAGGTGATGACCATCTCCGTGGCCCAAGCGGGTAGTGGGTTGAAACCCACTCATACTGATCATGGTGGGTTGGCACCTGCCAGGGCACAGGTGGGACAGAAAATTTCTCGTTTCCCATCCCACGCCCTAACATTTGCCTGCCCAACGAGCCTTTTCCCACTTGCTGGGTGGGAGGGACAGCATGCCTTCCCCCACCATATCCATTTATTCCATAAGTTGCTGTGAGTTATCTGGGGGGGGGTTGGGCGGGCCCCAAGGCCTACCTCCGCCGTACTGCCCTTTAACCCCCAGGGTGGCTAAGGATTGATTGATTATTAAAAATTATCTGCCACGTCAAAACAGTTAAGGTCATTAGCGGCGAATACCTTTTTAACTGGGAAATATTAAAATGTTTAAACTTTAAAAATCTATCAATAAATATCTTACAAATAACAATAAATAGATTAAAATAAAAAGCATAAATATCATGCTCTAAGTGCATAAAATTTTTGGGCATAGACATTATGCATAATTAAAACTTTATTGAAAAATATATTTCTCCCTAAGGAAATTAATAAGACCCTCTATTCACAATCTTCCCCCAATACATTTTTCAGTGAATATGGGGGAGACAAGTACATACGTCTTTGGTCTGAGAATGTTGCACATCTTTCCACTACATGTGCGATCGTTAATGGCTCTTGGAACCCCTTCACAAAATTTGGCTTCATTTTTAGCCATCATTGGTTCCATGAGTCAGTCTTGTGTGCCTGATTCTTAGTTTTTTTAATACAACTTCCACTTTTCGGTTGCGATGGGATGCTAGTCACCCAACTGCCAAGGTCATCCCTAATCTCCCCGCAGTTTGTTTTCTGGAGGTATGCCTCCATTTTTTCCCTCCATTTATCACAAAAGACAACTTTGATTGCGGGTTTCAGGTCGGTGTGTGGGAGAGGAAAACGAGCATCCCCAAGCTAAGTGGTAGCTGCCTTGGCCTTCTGATCAGCTCGCTCATTCCCACTGATACCAACATGCGCTGGCCCCCCAACATAGAGTTATCTTTTTACGTTTTGACATCAGTGCAAAGCCAATCTTGAAAATCCTCACTACTGGATGTGATTGGGGTTTAAAGCTCTTGATTGTTGGAAAGGCACTACAAGGAGTCACAATATATCACAACAGAATGGTTGGTAAGATCTCTAGTCATCTTAACTGCTGTAAGGAGGGGCATGTAACTCTGCAGTGAAGATCGAGGCTGCTAGAGAAAGACTGCCAGATGCAGTCTTCCTTCTGTTTCACTGCTGCAAAACCCACGCCATTTTCAGATTTTGAACCATCTGTATAAATTGGGCATCTGATCCCCGGTATTTAGAAATGAGCTGAAGAAATTTCTCTCGGACTTCTGCTTCGAAATCTCTCCTTTCCCAATTTCCCGACCAAATCCAGCTCGACTTGATTAGTCCAAGGCAGAAATTTGGGGGAATTCCAACAGCCGGGAACCTTAGAGAGATTTAAAATTTAAAATCTTCCCCCAAGATTCCTCATTCTCCTACCATAGGATCGGCTATCCTCAAGGGGTTGAAAACCAATCTGGATGTTTGGAGATCCTGGGGAAACCTTTGTAGTCCTCGTGTAGTAAATCCCGGTTTATGTATTTCCGGTGTAATGAAGAGATGGGTTCTCCCACTTCAGCATACAGGGGACTCCACAGGTGAAGACCTTGAAAGCCCCAGTACAGATTTGAGAGCTTCATTATGAACCGAGTCTCACATCCGTAGGACAGTGGGTTGGGAGAGAATAAGCTTCTCATCCATAATCAAGCTACTACGAATAAAAACGCTCGGTAAAAACCGCAGAAGCGGTTTTTTGTGGTCTGCACCCCAAGGGTGTTGGAAAAAAGAAAACCCGCAAAAACTAAGTGCTTTTGTAGCCTTTACTTTCAACTGTTTGATGTGAAGGCACCCATGTAAGCCTTGAGTCAAAAAATTAGACCCAAGTACTTCACCTCTTGGGGCAAAATTGCATTAGGTTTGCTCCTAAATAGAGGGAAGGATGGAATTTTTCCCCGTTTGTTGGAAATGCATAGCCAAGGTCTTGCTTGGGGAAAATTTGAACCCATGATATGTTGTCCACTGTACAAACCTGATTTATTGCAGCCTGCATGTGTCCTTGCACATCTGTAAGCTTCCTCCTGAGCAGTACAGTGTAAATTCATCCACATACAGATTTTCATGAGACAGAACTTGGAACAACCTTACAATGTCATTATAGCAATGGCAAAAACAGGGTCCAAATTAAGACACACCCTTGTGGGAAAACCCCTTTCCAGCTGATCTTCCAGGTTAGAGAAAACTGTTTTTCCCACCCGAACTTTAAATTTTCCCGTTAGCAAGGAAGTTTTGTATGAAGGTAGGTAAGGGTCCTCTTAAACCAATGTCATACAACTTCTTGAGTATGCCGTGCTTCCAAGTAGTTTTCATAAGCCTCTTTAAGGTCAAAGAAGGACTGCTAACATGGTGACGTCTGGGCCTCCTTTAGCACTCGCCCGGCTTTGGCTCGGGGGCTTTTTGTAATGGATCAAGGTTACATCACTGGGGGGTCGTTTCAAACTGCCTTAATGCAGCTTTTCTTGCTCTGACAGCTTGTTGGCATTCATCAGACCACCATGGTTTCTGGAGGTCGACGGTAATGGCCGCTACTTTTTGGAATGGATGCTTCTGCTTGCAAGGTGAATTCGTGATTTTGGGAAATGATTAACAGCATCCCTTTAACACACTGGAAATCATTTTACAGATCTATGCAAAATTTTGCAGTTTGATCTTAAAAAAAATTCCAGTCCGCATGTTTCAAGTCGCCATCTCTTGCACTCCATTGGCGGAAATACCATTCACCTCTCCAAAAGTAATTGGAAAATGGTCGCTTCCATGTAAGTCTTCCATAACCTGCCAAGTGAAATTCATCTGTGGGAAACAGGTGGAGGACAATGACAGGTCCCATAATGGGCTTGAATTTGGAATCCTTCTCAGGGAAAATCGGATGATTTTCCCTGGTCATAAAACTCTTGTAGGCATTTCACAAAAATGGGTTACATAAGCTGTCAGATGTTGCAGTTTTCCCATTTTTCATGAATTTCCCGACAGTTCCATTGGATTAGGGTATCCAGTTTTTTTTAAACTATTTTTCATAAGGTGTTTGGCAGCACCTGTGGTCAAGGTTTGCCCTACACCTTTAGGCTGTCCTTTCCAGGATCTTGGGAGAGTCTTTGAGGGGTTTTACCCATGGAACTAGTTTCCAAAGGCTTCCTTTTGACAGGCTCTGGATTTCTTTGCCTGGGCAAAGAACGGACCCGAGCCTTTGCTTCAGGGGCATTCTGCCTAGCAGCGGAGGCCCCTGTGGATTGTGGTGGCAGCTGGAGCTGTCACTGTTTAGATCCCTGGAGCTGTCAACCGTTGAGGGCCCCTGGGCCCTTTCCTGACGGCTCCAAAGGACCCCACCTGAAATGGGGTCTTTTGAATAAGGACTCAGGATTCCTTTGCCTGGGCAAAGAGCAAAAACCCCAGCCTTTTCTTCAGGGGCATTTGCCTGCAGCGGAGGCCCCTGTGGGTTTTGGTGGCAGCTGGGGCTGTCACCATTTAGGGCCTCTGGAGACTCACCTGATGGGTTTCCCAAAAAAAACCTTACTTTTGGGAGGAGGAGTCTCCTCAATAGACCCCTCACTCCTACTCCGTTTCTAGTGGAATTCACCAGAGGCAGTTTCAGCAATTGGGGATCGAGGTTTAAAAGAAAGTGACAGAGTGTGTGGTGTAAGAAGCATTGCAGGGCAAAAAAGGTTGGTGGGAAGGAGGATGAGCCAGAAACCGAAGCAAATGATTTACCTGGTTGTGCAAAAAAGCACACGGGCAAAGTCGCTTTGGGCCCCTGGAAACAAAAATTTTTTCCTTTCTCCTTATTATCAATACTTCTTTTTTCAAAATTTTGCACCTTTTACACTGCTTTGAAGAAGCTTCATGAGCTTCTTTGCAGTGGTAACAGCATATTGGACCTGGACAGTTGCATCTCCTTGATGATCTGGTTTTACCACACTTTTCACATATTCTTGGTTGTCCATTTTCCTTAAAAACGTCAAGAGTTGTCTCCATGCCCATAACCTTTGGGAGTGGAAGCACCGCATAGGGTTGGGACCATATGGCTTTACCTTGAGGTGGTACCATGCCAACAAACTGATTTTGGAAGGGCCAAGGTAAATTTAAAAATTAAAGAAGAAACTGGTGGGCGACGTTTCCCAAAAAAACCATCAACTTTCTTCTTAAAAAACGTTTTACTGCCACTACATTAAAATTTCTCTAGTTCTTCTAACAATTTCTCTTAAAAATACCTCATTTAGGTCTCGGGAAAAAGACAAATCCTTACACTGATTGAGGGTTTGTGAGGAGAACATGAAACTTGAGCCCCAGGGATGTTGCATATCACACGCAGTTTGTCACTCTCATCTGGTGACGAAACCTCAACTATCAGGCTACCATTTCGCTGTGGGGTGATGCGAGGATCATGTTGACATACCTCAACTATTTTCCTATGTACTTCAAAAAATATCAAGATCCATGATTGGATACACCATCAATGGTCTTTACTTACTAGGTACTTTCTATATGAAATACTCTCATTATTAAACCCGGTAAGATTTCCTTAGTGGACTGAGGAGGACTTTTCCCCCTTTTTACCTGGTTTGGGAAAAAACCCAGGAAAACCCCTTACGATTCCATTCTTGCCCTTTGGAAGCTGGAAAGGCTCCAGAGTGGACATGTGATGTTCCCGAGGAATGGTTGGGGGATTGCGTAGGTCGTCAGGGAGAGAGCTAGATCTTTGTAAATTTGTTAAATACAAAAATACAAAAAAGAATTCTTCATTTCCTCACCCCCCCCCACCACATGGAGTCCAACGAGGGGGAAAACTATAGTGGGCTCAAAAATCTCCCAACAGCCAAAAGGGGTAAATGAGGAAATATACGCAGCCACTGTTACAGTACTGATGGGGAGTCGGGACCTATGCGCTGCCGACTGAATAGTACCTGCTGAAACCCTTTGCCATATTTGCCAATTGACTTGACCGGGCCCCTTTATCAAGCCACCCGTTTAACCAGGGAAAAAAGGGGCCAAAAAAGGTGTGTTGCTAGCTGCAGGGTGCAGCGTGCCCGCATTGCTCAACCTCCCGGACTCCTGTCTCCTGGTAAATACGGGGGTTGCCACGCACGGCCAAAAAAAATGTGGGAGAGTTCTCCCTGGTCCAAGATGGAAAAGAAACCAGGGGTTGGTACACCATCCCCTCTCATAGGACCTTGGTGCACCAGGAAGCCATTTTGTCTCATTCCTTCACTGGTGACCCTCCAATATGGGTAGCCCTCTGGTCCGGTCACCAGATCTTTGGGGGACCTCAAAGCCCCCCCACGCGGAAAGGGGCGGCTTCCTTTTAGGGGGGGGGGTGGCTAAGGAGCAGGAGTTGCTACGAGTCAGGGTGTGTCCACACGCTGATGGGCCATGGCTCCATACCTCTAGGGCCTCCTGCAGCTTTGAGATTCCCTACAGTTTAGCCTGGGACAGCATGGTGTCCAATATCCATGGGTGGCCACGAGGAGGCACTGTAGGAGTCTTGATGATGAAGATTGATTGATTATTTAAAATTATCTGCCGTGTCAACAGCTAATGTCGTTAACGGCGAATGACTTGTTAAATAGGAACATTAGAATATTTAAAACTTTAAAAATCTATTAATAAACATCTTACAAGTGCATAAACATGCATGATTAGATTTTATTGAAAATATTAGTCTCCCTAAGGAAACTAATAAGACCCTCTATATCACAATCCTCCCCCAATACATTTTTCAGTGTATATGGGGAGACAAGTACATACGTCTTTGGTCTGAGAATGTTGCACATCTTTCCACTACATGTGCGACCGTTAATGCCTCTTGGCAATACCTCACAGAGTGCGTGACTTTTAGCCATCATTGGTCCATGAGTCAGTCTTGTGTGCCCGATTCTTAGTCTTGTTAATGCAACTTCCACTTTTTGGTTGGGATGGATGCTAGTCACCCAACTGCCAAGGTCATCTCTAATCTCTCGCAGTTGTTTTGGAGGTTAGGGCCTCCATTGTTCCCCTCCATTTATCATGAAGGACAACTCCTGATGCTGGGTTTCAATTTCAGTGTGTGGGAGGGGGGAAAACGAGCTTTCATAAGGCTAAGTGGAGCTGCCTTGGCCTACGATCAGCTCGCTCGTTCCCACTGATAACCAAATTGCGGCTGGCATCCAACACGGGAGTTATCTTTTTACGTGGTTGACATCAGTGGAAAGCCAATTTTAAAACCTCCCTTACTATTGGATGTGATGAGTTTAAGCTCTTGATTGCTTGAAAAAGCACTACGAGAGGGAAAGGGAATATATCACAACAGAATGGTTGGTAAGATTTTCTAGTCATCTTAACTGCTGAAAAAGATGGCAAGTAAACTTTTGCAGTGAAGATCGAGGCTGCTAAGAGAATGGGCTGCCAGTGCAGTCTTCCTTCTGCTCACTGCTGCAAAAACCCACACCATTTTTAGACTTGAACCATCTCTATATAATGCATTGATTTCCTTGGTACTTGGAAAATATGCTGAAGAAATCTCTTCTGACTTCTGCTTTCGAATCTCTTCCCCTTTCCCAATTCCGAAACCAAATCCAGCTCGGACTGATTAGTCCAAGGGGGGAAACTGGGGAATTCTAAACAGCCAGAACCTTGGTGAGGCTTCAGTTAAGATCTTCCACCATAGGATTGGCTATCCCCAAGGGGGTTGCAAAACCAATCTGGATGTAGGAGATCCTGGAATCCTTTGTAGTCTCGTGTAGTAAATCAGGTTCACGTAGTCCCGGTATAATGAAAGAGATGGTTCTCCACTCTCAGCATACAGGGGCTCCACAGGTGGGAAGACCTGAAAGCCCCATTACAGATTCTGAGAGCTTTATTGTGAAACTGAGTCCAAACATCGAGAAAAAGTGGGAGTTGCAGATGAATAAGGCCTCACCATCCATAATCAAGCTTACTACGAATAATCGTCGGTAAAGCCACAGAAGCATTGTGCGGTCTGCATCCCAAGATAGATGGGAAAGAATCCGCAAAATTACTAAAGCGCTTTTGAAGTCTTCACTTTTAACGTTTGATGTGAGGCACCCCCTGTAAGCCTTGAGACAAAAAAATCAGGACCCAAGTACTTCACCTCTTGGACAAATTGCAGTGGGGGTTTTCTCCCCAAATAGAGGGGGGATGGGAAATTTTCCTTGTTTGGAAAAATGTATAAACCATGGTCTTAATTGGGGAAAATTTGAACCCATGATATGTTGCTCACTGTACAACCTGATTATTGCAGTGTCCTTGCACATCCTGTAAGCTTCCTTCCTGAGCAGTTTCAGTGTAAAGTTTATTTTCCCAAAAACAGAATACATAGGGACAGCACCTGGAACAAAACCCTTTACAATGTCATTTATAGCAATGGCAAACAGGGCCACACTTAAGACACTCCCTTCCAGCTGATCTTCCAGGTTAGAGAAAAAACTGTTCCACCCGAACTCTAAAACTTCCGTTAGAAGGAAGCTTGTATGAAAAGGGAGGTAATGTCCTCTTAAAACCAATGTCATACAGCTTCAAGAGGATGCCATGCTTCCAAGTAGTATCATAAGCCTTTTCAAGGTCAAAGAAGACTGCTAACATGTGACGTTGCTGTGCGAAGGAATTCTGTATAGCAGTTTCCATCCTTACAAGTGCCTCTGTGGTCGATCTAATCTTCTAAAACCCCTATTGATTTTGGGGGCAGCACGTTTTCCTTTTCTAGCAGCCGTGTCAAACCTGAAATTTACCATTTTCTCCATCAGCTTGCAATGCAGCTGGTGAGAGAAATTGGTCTGTAATTTCCCGGTAGCAAGGCATCTTGCCAGGTTTTGGGGGCAGGAATGATTATAGGGCCCCTTTCCATGTGGATGGCACTGTACCCTCCCTATAGATCCTATGAATAGGTCCAACAGGAACTTCCGGGAGCTCTCTGGAAAGTGAGATTACATTGTATGGAATATTTTCACTTCCTGGGGCAGTTTTTATGGCAGAGCGCAAAGCAGAGTCCATCTCCTTGCGCAAAAATGGGAAGTTGTATGGGAAGGGTTTTGCTGCAGTCTTACTGAAGAACGACCACTGGGTTGTAGTTCCTGTTCAGCCGAAGAATGGAGAATCGGGCAGTGTAAAAGCTCCAGAGGAGAATTTTCGGGCCCTGGGAAATTTAGCAACCTCATTAGCAACATCTTTTGTCTGTGATGATTATGCCAAACTATCTTCCAAAGCAGGTGGT
>NW_023660187.1:0-19757 GCF_015228065.2 Penaeus monodon | reverse complement strand
AATTTATTAAAAAATAAAAAAAAACTTTTCGGTCTAATCACAAAAAGATATTTAGTAAAGGTACACGACTACACTGTACATTTGGGTTCTGTCAGTATGGTTGCGGCCCTGATTAAGGAAATTTTCATTTCCTTTGGAAACACCCCTTGGGGCCCCCAATAATTTTTGGAAAAATTTTCTACCCTTTGGGCTTGCTTTTGCAAAGGTTAAAACCCAGTAAATGAATGCCACCGCCGCCTGAATACATTCATTTCTTTTACGCTTTGTTTTCTAAATTGGCATGGGCTGATTGGGACGAGATTTGTAGATTTCTCTTTGGGGTCGAATATCGCGTCTAAAAAAAAACTTGGCTTCCCTTTCATCCAACCTTGCTCTGTTTTCTGTCTCCCCTGCTAGGGATTTTTGGGAGATACGATCTTGGGGGGCTGACGATACTTGGGCTTTTGGGGGGCTTGCTAAACTGCTGCGCTTCGGCTTGGGGCTAAAGGCCCAGCACACGGGCCAGAAGTTTACAATAAAAAAAATCATATGAGAGCTTCAAACACAGACTTTCTTCCCCCCACCCCTACATGGGAGCTATTAGTGGAAAAGTGGCTTGCAAAGTTAAAAGGCACTCGCTGCTCAGCCAAACCTTTAACCAACGATTTTCAGAAAACTACTATATTACGACACAAGGCCATGTTTGTTTTAAAGAAAAATCGTTTCCCAATATTGGAAAAGCTAATACACACCCACACACCGCACACACACACACTTTTACGCTTATATATAAATACATATCCTTCCATATCCTTTTTCTATGCATATTGTTACATTTTTTTACATATCACTCATCAAAACGATCTCATTTTTGAGCGCCGTGGACCTCTCCACCATCCTTCCCCCCTCACTCGATTTTTGCGCTTTTCTTTCCCACTTGTACCACTCCCCGAAAATTCTTTGTGTTTCGCTCGTCTTGTCTTGGGTTTTGCCTCTTCCTCTTTTTTCCCTATCACATCCCTGTCAGAAATTTTTTATCAATACTTTACTTCTCATCACATGCCCAAAAATTTTAGTTTCCTTTTGTTAAAGAGTCCAACAGCGGTCTTTAAAATTTTTTTTCTCAGCACTTCATCATTCGTTTTTTTTTTTTCTGTCTGTTAATATGTAGTCCTCTGTAACACCTAGTTAAAAAATTTGACCTTTTTCTTGTCTATTTTTTTTCCCAAACCCAACTCGCCATATGATGCAATTGGGAAAAAACTATGATTTCAAAAACCCTAGCTTTGTCCGAAAGGGTAATGCTTCGGTTTTTTCCGATGTTTTGAGAGAACTTGGCGTTTTTGGCATAAAAATTCTTCTTTTTATCCCCGGGGGAATCATCAAAAATTTTTAAAAACAGCCCCAAAAATGAACTCTTTCACATTTTCCACAACCACTCCATTGATTGTAACAGTTCTCATTGTTCATTCCCGGGTTACTTCGAAATTCATTCTTAGTTTTCTTGGCTTTAAAGATAACCACCCTTTTTCGCTTGCTTCTCAATTTTATCTAGTAGTCTTTGCATTTTCATATACTGCTGGGTTTCAATTGAATTTTTTTATCCTCCAACCCCACTTCCCTTAAAATTTTTTAGACACCTCTCAAAATTGTTTTTCAGAATATATTAAAAAGGTGGGGAAGAATGCCCTTATTTCTCCTTGGGTTGATTTCAAACCCCTTCTGTTAACCCTTTGGGGTTTTTACAGTTGTTTGTTTTTGGGCATACTGCTTTTTTTTTTGGGTGAAGTTTTTTTGGAAATTTTTTGGGAAATTTTTCTTCTTTTCTATTTTCCAGAGGATATCGTGTAAACAGTTAAAAACCCTTGAGTAATCGTGAAACCAGGTTGGGGTCTTTCTGATGTTCTCTATTTTTCTCTATGATCAATTTTAGTTTTAAAATCGGGTTTCCAGGGCAAAAACCTGCTTGTTCTTTTGCAATTTCTTTTTTTGACTTTAAAATTTCATTCCCGAAAAATTTTTCAACAAAATTTTGCTGCTGTGACTTACATGCTTTTGTCCTGTTTTTTTTCATTGGAAGTGCGTCCCCTTTTTTTTGAGGAATGGGAAAAAGACTGTTTTACCCAGTCTTCTGGCCATCTTCTTTCTTTCCCAAAAATTTTCGTAAAAATTTGGAAAAAAATATTAAACACTTTCCCCACATTTTTGTTTTTTTTCTGCTGTTTTTCTCTATTCCCGGCTCTTGTTTTCTTTAATTCTTTTAGGGTTTTATCCTTTCTAGCATGGCGGTGGTTCATTTTTCGCTATCATTGAGTCAAATTAATGTTGTTGTTGTTTTTTATTTTTTTTGCAAAATTGGAAACAATATTAAATTCCATCTTCTTTGCTTTTTTTTCCATCACTAGATAGCCCCATCTTCATTTTGTAGTGTCCATTGTGGGGTTTAAAATTTTTTTCATGAAATGTTTCGTACCCCTTGGTAAGTTCTTTAGTTTCTTATTGATAAACAGTTTTCAATTCCTGGAAATTTTCTTTTAAAATATTTTTCCTTATCTCTCGCAATAATCTTTTAAATTTTTTTGTATTTTTTTTTTTGAAAATTATATCTTCACGGGGTTTTTTAAATCCCTTTGATTTTAGGCATTTTCTTGTTTCATTTTCACTTAGTGTTTCTTCAGTTATCCGGGGGTAATTTGTCTTTTTCTTTTTGGCGATTTTTTCTTAGCATGCTCAGCAGGTTTTCTCTCCTTCTTCCCACAACTCTTTGGTGTTTCATCATCTTCACATTGATTGATATTTCCCAAATTTGTTTGACCTGTAATTCGAAATTGTTTATCAAGATTTTTTGTTTCGGGGTTTTAAGGGGTGGTGTTGGACGCTCCATCTTTTTAATCTTTTTGAAAGTCGATTTGTTATAGTTGGGGGCACTGTTCATCGGCACCCGTCTTGTCCTTTGGGATTTTTTATACAAACCCTTTTCCCTTTCTGGTTCAAAAATTAGTCAATTTGGTTCGTGTTTTTTTTGTCCCGGTGAAAACCTGTGTACAAATGTTTGGGGTGGGTTTGGGAAAAATGTGTGGGGTATAAATGATTATTTTTATAAAATTTATAAAATCTTTTACCTCTTTCTTTGTATCTCCAGGCCGAAATTTTTCCCCAGGTGTCTTTTTAGATAATTTTTGCCTTTGGCGTTGAGGTCTCCCCCTAATTCTTTTTTTCACTCTGTTTTGGGGTTGTGTTAAAATTTCTTGGAGAGTGTTTTAAAAAAATTTTCCCTTTTTTTCATCACTTCAATGTTGGTTGGTCGTGCATTGTATAAAATAAAGTTATGAGGTTTTTTTCTTTTATTCTGCTTTTAAAAAAGCGATCATTTTTGGGCTTACCCATTAGGATTTGCAGTTTTTTTTTGTGAGAATCTAGCAAAATCCCTGACTATAATTTCCCTTTTTTTCCAAAAAAGAACTGTATTTTTTTCTTTAGTTTTTTAAAATTCCCCTTTCTTTTCCATTGGTCTCACTGATTCCCAGTATTTGAAAGTTTATTATCCTTTGTTACAGACAGTACTTTTCCCATCTCTTTTAATTTTTTCCCTTTCTTCCACGTTTCCCATTTTTAATGTTTTTTTTAATTGCATGTTTTCTTTTTCTTCTTTGTCTTCCAAAGCTATTTAAAATTGTCCCTGTTGCCTACTGAACCGCGCCCTTAATAAACCCCGCGACGGGGGATGTGGAGAAATTTTCATTTCTGTATTTTAAACTTGGTGTAGAGGTTTTTCAGGGAAAAAAAAGTTGAGTGGAAACCCCCCAAACTCCTTCTCAACTCGCATCTCCACTAAATAGGAGGGAACTATTCTGCCCCTTTGAAAAATTTTAAAGCAATACGCCCAAAATATTGTTTGGTGAAAACCAGTATCAGTAGAACCCAAGGTGTTTTTTACCAGATATCCACTGCCCTTCTGCCGACAGCTTCACCGCAACCCTGGCCTTTTCGAGCTAATGGGGGCTATTCTTGTTCAAGGAACCCCAGGGTGCAGTTTTTTTTCTTCCCAGGGCATACATATACATACATACATATTATATAAAATTATATATATATATAATATATATATATATATTGTTATTTTTTATATACCACCACACACACCTACCCACACACACCAAACACACAACCACCACACACACACACACATCACCCCCACACAACACACCACACCCACACACACACACAACACACACTGTGTATAATTATCCTTCTATTATTGTTTTCTGTATCTATTATGCATGTTTAAAAAACACACCGCACAACCCCCACAGACGCGCGCGCCGCGTGGTGTGTGTTGGGGTGTCCTGCATTGTGTGGTGTATGTATTTTTGTGTTGTATGTGTGTGTAGTACTACATCCCCATACATACATACATACATAATACAAGTGAAAACATACATACACACACACACCACACACCAAAAACACCCACACAAAACACCACACACACACACACACCACACAAAACACACACACCCCACACCAAAATTTTATATATATATGTATGTATATAGTAATACCGCGGGGGCCGAATGGTTTGGCGTCGGACTCCAACTTCACGAGGCAAATCTGAGTTCGAGGGTTCGAGTCACCGGCCGGCGCGTTTTTTCCCTTGGGCAAAGGAAATTCACCTCGATTTCCTACCTACCCTGGGTGGCCAAGCCAGCCCAAAAAAACATGCTGGCCCCCAAACCCGGGTAAAATAGAGAAATGTTACCCAAAAAAGGTAACATGGCCCCCCTCCGTGAAAGGAACTGGGGACCCTACCACGTCGCACCCAAAAGCTCACAATCTGAAACACAAATTTTTATCATCTGTACCACGGCGGCTCGACATGAACCCCCGTTAAAAGAAAAAAAATTAAATTTATAAAGTTAATGTAGTATTTATATATAATATTATATATATTATATTATTGTATATATGTATATTGCATATATAGTATTATATACATATTAAATATATATATTATATAATATCATTCAAAATATATACTCCTACATACATTAATATATATATATATATTGTATGAGTATGTATATGTATGAATGTATTTTAATAATATATATATATGATTAGTTATATACATATATTGCTATATACATATATATACATATTATATAATATTAATTATTAATATATATACACATACATATATCATATAACTATTCTTCTTTTAACGGTGGGTTTCATGTCTAGCCGCCGTGGTCACAGCAATAATTTAATTTTAGTTTTCAATTTATGCTCTTGAGTGCGTAGTGGTGGGGTCCCCATTTCCCTTTTCCCGGAAGTGCCATGTTCCCTTTTTTAGGAAATCATTCTCTCTTTTTATCCGGGTTTGGGCCCCGCCTGACTTGGGCTGGTTTGGGCCACCCAGTGGCTGGGTAGGAAAATCGAGGTAATTTTTCCTTTTTCCCCAAAAGGGAACACGCGCCGGCCGGTGACTCGAACCCTCGAACTAAAATTGCCGTCGTGACAGTCTGGAGCCCCGACGCCAAACCATTGGGCCCCACCGGCCTCATAAAATATACATACAATATATAATATATATTGTGTGTGTGTTGTGGTGTTTGTGTGTGTGTGTGTGTGTGGTGTGTTGTGTGTGTGTTGTGTGTTTGTGGGGTTGTGTGGTTAGTATGTATTATTCACGTATGTATTTTGTATGTATGTTGTTTTTATGTATGTATCTACACACACTACTACACACCATACTCCACACCCCTCCGCACCCACACACACACACCACGCCGCCGCGCGTCTGTGTGTGTGTGTGCGTGGTGGTTACAACATGCATACAAATACAGCTACATATATTAGATATGGATATTATATACCATGTGTGTGTTGTGTGTGTGTGTGTGTGTGTGTGTGTGTGTGTGGTGTGTGTGTGTGTGTGTGTGTGTGTGTGTGTGGTGTGTGTGGTGTGGGTAGTGTGTGTGTGTTGTGTATATAAAAAAAAAAATATAATATATATATATATATTTATATAATTTATATATATTGTTGTAATATGTATTGTCCGGGGTAAACAATAACTGCCCCGGGGGTTCCCCTTAAAACAAGAATAGCCCCTTTTTGCTCGAAAGCCGGGGTTGCGGTGAGCTGGGGCAGAAGGGCAGGGGTATTGGTGAAAACACCTTGGGTTCTACTGTTACTGTTTCCCCAAACAATTCGGGCGTTTCGTGTAATTTTTTCAAAGCCAGAGATGTTCCTCCTAGTTATTGGGAGACTGCGAGTTGAGAAGGGCTTGGGGGATTCCACTCACTTTTTTTTTCCCTAAAAACCTCTACCCAATTTAAATACAAAAATGATAATTCTACCAATCGCCCCGCGTGGGTTTTTAAAGGGGCGCGTTGTTCAGTGGGAAACCCCGGGCTGACAATTTTTAAATATCATCGGGAAGACAAAAAACAAAGAAAACATGTCCATTAAAACACATTAAAAATCGAACGTGGAACGTAGGAAATTAAAGAGATGGGAAAAAATGCTACTGTCGAACAAAATGGATAATAAACATTAAAAACTGGGAATCGTGAGCCCAAATTGGGAAAAGTATGGATTTAAAAACAAAAGAAAAAAATACATTTCTTTTTTCGGAAAAAAGAAAAAGGGAAAATTTATATCCAGTTGCTATTTTTCTCACGAAAAAAAATGCAAAGCACTAACGGGGTACGCCCAATAATGATCGCTTTTTAAAAAGTCAGATACAGCAAACTCATAACATTGTTTTATACATTACGCCCAACCCAAACCTTGAAAGTGATGAAGAAGGGAAAAATTTTTTTATAACACTCCCCAAAGAAACTTAGACACAACCCCAAAACAGAGATGAAAAATATTATGGGAGCCTCAACCCAAAATTTTGGAAAAAATTATCAAAAAAATGACCCTGGGGAAAATTCGGCCTTGAGTACAAATGAAAGAGGTGAAGATTTATTAATTTCTGTAGTACAAATAATCTAGTTATAGCCAACACATTTTTCCAACCCCCCCAAAGATTTTTGTACACATTTTTTCACCAAAAAAAGAACCGAAACCAAATTGACAAATTTGTGTTAAACAAAAGGGAAGGTTTTTAAAAAAAATCCCAAACGCCCGGGTCCCGCTGAAACATGCCCAAAAACCTTAACTATCGATTTTCAAAAAAATTTTAAAAAATGGGCGTCCAACCCACCTCAAAAACTCGAAAAAAAACTCTTGTAAAAATTTTAAGAATTACATGTAACAAATTTGAAATACTCATCATTAAGTGATGAACACCAAAAGATTGTGGGGAAAAGGAAGAAACTCCTCTGAGCACTGCTAAGAACTACGCCCAAAAAGAAAAAAACAAAATTCCCCCGGATATCTGAAAAACACTAAGTGAAATTTAAAAAGAAAATGCCTAAATAAAAGGGGGATTAATACCCGTTGAAAAATAAATTTACAAAAAAAAAAATACAAATTCAAAGATTATTTCGACGAGATAAGGAAAAATATTTAAATGAAAATTGCCCGAGATTGAAAACTGTTCTATCAAAAAGACAACTAAAAAACCTACCAAGGGTAAGAAAAAATTTTCTGAAAAATTTTAAACCCACAATGGAACTATCAAAACCGAAAGGACTATTCTATGTGATGGAAAGAAATCAAAGATAGATGGAATCAATATTGTTCCAAATTATCAAAAAAAAAAAAAAAATCTAACAACACTTAATTTGACTCAATGATAGCGAGATAACCCCCGCCACTGCTAAAAAGTATAAAAACAAAAAATTAAAAAATAACAAGAGCCCGGAATAAAAAATAAAAGCAGAACTAATCAAGAAAGCTGGCGAAAATGTTGAATACTTTTTCTACAAACTTTGACAAATTTGGAAAGAAAAAGATGGGCCGAAGACGGGTAAAATCAGTCTTTACTCCCATTCCCCAAAAAAATGACGCACTCCAAAGCAACAATACAGGACCTTGCATTTATAAATCACAGCACAAAATTTTTTTTGAAAATTATTGCTGAAGGATGAAGTTAAGTCAAAAGAAAAAAGCAAACGAACAAACAGGTTTTGCCCTGGAAACCCAATTTTAAATCTAAAATTGATCATAGAGAAAAAAAGAAAACAAAGCTATACCTTGTTTTCATCGATTACTCCAGGGCTTTTGATCTGTTATCACGAATCCTCTGGGAAAAATATGACATTAAAATTTTCCCAAGAAATTTCCAAAAAACTTCATCCAACTTTAAAAAACCTGTATGACCAACAACAACAAAATGTAAAACCCTTATGGGTTAACCGAATGGTTCGAAGTCACCAAGGGGTACAATAAGGTTGCTTTTGTCCCGCCCTTTTTAAAAATATTCTGAAACAATTATGGAGGTGCTCTAGGAAATTTTTTTAAAGGGAAATTAATTTGGGATAAAAAAAATTTAAAATCTGAATACGCCAGCGTACACGAACTGCAACGCTCTAATAAAATTTTAGAGAAAAGCGAAAAGGGTGGTTTATTTTTTAATGCCAAAAAAACTAAAACTATGAAAATTCGAAATAAACCCCAATGAAAAATAAACTGTTAAATCATGAGTGGTTGTGGAAAAAGTGACGAGTTCACTTTCTTGGAGCTGTTTTTTACTAAAACATATGATGTTTACCAGATAAAAAAAAGATTGTTATTGCCAAAAAAGCCACGTTGCCTCAAAAAACCTGGGAAAAACCGAAACATTACTTTCGGACAAGCTGGGTTTTTGAACTCATTAGTTTTTTTCCCAATTGCTCATATGGTTCGAGTTTGGTGCTAAGAAATGAAAGAAAGTCAAAAGTTTTTTTAAATATGGGGGTTACGACGGTTACTATTAAAAACAGAAAAAAAAAAAGAATGATGAAATGCTGAAAAAATAAATTGTAAAGACCGGCTGTTTGGGCATCTTTAAAAAAATGAAAAAAAAGTTTATTGGTCATGTATGAGAAGTAAGGATTGATAAAAAATTGCTGCAGGATGGGTAGGAAACAAGGAAAAGGCAAAACCAAAACAACTGAGCGCACATCAAGATATTTCGGGCTGACGATGGTACAAGTGGGAAAAAAAGCGCAGATCGAGATGAGTGGCGAAGGGTGGGGGAGGGTCCCGGCTGCTCAAACATGAGCAACCGTTATTTTAGAGTGTATTTAAATAATTGTTCCTATGCATATGCAATGGATAGGATATGGATATTTTTGTATAATAAGCGTATAAAAAGTGTGTGTGGTGGTGTGGGTGTGTGTGTATTCTTTGCCATATTGGGAAACGATTTTTTCTTTTTAAACAACACTTTGGCCTTGTTCCGTAAAATGTGTTTCTGAAAATACGTTTTGGGTTAAACAGGGTTTGGCTGAGCGCGAGTGCCCTTTATAAATTTTCAACCCTCCCCTAATGACTCAACTCCGTAGTGGGTGGGGGGAAGAAAAGTCTGTGTTTGAAGCTCTCATATGATTTTTTTTTATTGGGAAAACCCTTTTTGGCCCCCTTGCTGGCGCCTGTCAGCCCAAGCCGAAGCGCAGCAGTTCTAGCAAGCCGCAAAACGCCAAAGTGATCGTCATTGCTCCCATCAAGATCAGTATCTCCTAATATCTCCTATGCAGGTGAACAGAACACAGAGCAAGGGTATTGGCATGAAGGTAAGCCAAGTTTATTTTAGACGCGAGTATTCTGACCCAATGAGAAATCTACAATATCTCGTCCTAAACAGCCCTATGCCCAATTTAGAAACAGAACTGCGTAAATTCAGAAAGAATGTATTCAGGCGGCGGGGGTCATTCACTTCTACTTGGGTGCTAAACCCTTTTCAAAAAACATAGCCAAGTGATAGATATTTCTTCGCAAAAATTATTCGGGGTCCCCAAGGGGTGCTTACCAAAGGGAAACTGAATTACCTTATCAGGCCGCAACCATACTGACAGCAAACCCAAATGTACAGTGTTAGTCTGTGTACCTTCACTAAATATCTTTTGTGGTTAACCGAAAGTCTTTTTCTTTATTATCATATTTGGTCTCGCCGGTGAGTAGATGATTCAAACAAAAAAAGTTACAGTACTTGTTATCTGTCCCCGCGTCGTCCCCCCCGCCCCATTCCGGCCATGTCTAGGCTATAGTAAAGTCTAAATCTTTAGATTGTGGGCTATATGTTATATGTCTCGTAAACTCTCTACCAGTGGGGGATGCGGTCTCCGACTAAAAGGGTGCTGATAATTACTGGCTCAGGACGTGGCGCATTGTGGCATTGTGTTTTTTTCTACCACGCATCAACACGTAGTGTTTTACCATTCCTGTTATAGGATGTGGAGCCTAATTCATCCTTACTTCGTGCTCCTGTGAAGACTTGCCCTGTGACCACTGTATGAATGAATTCTGGGCATGATGCTGACTAGGTCTTTATACGGGCGGACAACACCCCATTGCTACACTGATGCTATCGGGAACCCTCCCCAAGGGGTCCCTTAAATTAAATGTTTTGACTATCACGTTTTTTGCTACCCGGCCTCCCCAGTCTGTTTTTAAAATGTTTGATGGTCAGAGGATCAATATGGTTGGACCATTAGCAAGGTGGGAAATGGGGGATTTCTTACTTTCATTTTAAAACTGATCTGAAAATAGACAAAACACTTTTTTAAAAATGGTTATGCATAAATGTACTGTAAAACGAATAAAAAACTCTGAGAAAAAAAACTTAGACAACAGGCTAACCCGGTCTTTGAGTATGCTACACCTTTTGAACGTGCCCACATTTTTGGTAAAAAAAAAAATATAAGTATTTTAATGTTTTCAGTTTTAAACAAAAAAGTATAGCTCAAGGTCAATAGCACTGGGGAAAAAGTTTGTGGTGCAGTGTTTTATAGTTCTTTATTAAAACAAATGTCAGGTTCAATGGCCCATATGGCTTATATGAAGTTGTAGTAAAGTAAAAGGTAAAAAAGGGGGAAAAAAGGGGGGTAGGATGGGGATTGATAGCTAAAAACAGTTAAGGACAAGGGTGTTTGGGATAAAAATGGAGGGTATTTATGCGTCTGGTGGGAAAACAGGCTGTTATTAAAAAGGGGGGTGATTCTGTGAGGTTGTTGGACGTTGGATGGGGGAAAGAGCCCCGTTAAGCGGGGGTACAGGTTTCAAAAAAGAGGGGCAGGTTTTCTTGGGGCAAAGATGTGAGAAAAAGGGAAAATCGCCCTGGAAATCCCCATCTCAGAATTTCCATAGTGTTTTCCAAGCAAAAGGTCAAAAGCCCTTTTTGAAGACTATGTAAGTTCAACAAACCCCCGACCCTACTCATGACGGGTTTTACAAATTCTAAACCTAGTTATGTCTATTTGGGTTTTCCGGGGTAATCCAATTGCTCCTCTTTGATGCCTCATAGGTGGTTGCGGGCCGTCTCAGAAAATGTGGGGAAGACTTTCCTGTAAAGCAGTGCAATGTATGCCTGGAGTTGCTACATCCCAAAGATCCCCCTTTCCCCCTTCCGAAGGGATACCCGCCCCTCACAGGTCAGGGGGAAAGGTCCCAGACTCCAGTGGCTCAGGACTGTATGCGGCCCCGACAAGGTTTTTACCCCCACCTTTTGCGTTCAGCAGGGGTATCACATATGCCGCGCTTTCCCTTTTTCAGATTGGAATCGCCATCCTAACCCATGTTAGGGGAGGAGTCCCCCGGAAAGGGTGGGGTCTGGCCGGTTTGTGACTCGTTTTCTCCAAGCAAACTTTTGGAGGGCTCCCGTACAACGCCAAAATCTCACCCAAAAGTTCATGAACCCCAAAAGTATCATCCGCGACGGACTGCATCATCTGTGAGGGGGGGTTAGAGTTCACTTTTCGGGGTTGGTAGGGGAGGGCGAAGGTTTTTTACCAAGAAAAGGCCTTTAACCCTCAGCAAAGATTTCCCGTGAACTGTTCCCTTTTCCCTTCTCAGCAGTGTCCAAGCCCTACGCACCTTGGGGCGTGCAGGCTTGATTACCATTCGCCGAGCCATGCAAAAACGCTTCAGTGGCCTCTAAATTTTCCCGGGGGATGGAATTCTGCTTTGCCCCTTTGGGTGTTGCCTTGGACTCCTGGGCTGTTTTAGTGTTACACACTTTGAAGACCCCAAGAGCAAAATGCGTCCTCAGGGTTATTGATTTTTTGTTTGAAAAACCTTAGGGGGGCCCCCTGGGGGGACAAAAGTTTTGAAGTGGACCCCAATGTAGCGACAACCACCTATGGGCGTGCCAGGAACTCGCCACTCCAGTAAACCCTGCGTTTTTGAGGATCCCCATCGCGTGCTAACAAATGTGGGCGATCTCCTTGGGCACTGAAACCCCTATCCTTAAACCATGTCCAGTGATCAGGTTGGATCGCTGGTACCAGGAGCCAGGGATCCTCATTTTCTGGGACCTAGCAAAGTCCCGGAGAAGGAGGCTATTCTCGCTGCTGGGATCAGCTCCCGAGCCATGGGGGGCCGACAGACATCTCATAGACAGTTCGGTCACAGCCGGATACCGCATTGAAGTCGCCCAGAACAATGGAAATATCTTGCCGGGTGTGGAAATAATAAACATATAAAAATCGCGTTACAAGCTCCACTCTAGCCCCGATAGAACGTGTCACCAATGAGCAATGTAATGATGCAAAAGTTATCTCCCTGGTGTCACGAGCGGTCATCTCTTGGCCCTTCCATGTACCCAACCGATCAGAAGGGAAATAGAAAGTGCGGTCAGGTCGGGGGGAAGAGAGGAATGAGATAAGTGATATAATGTCCATGATAATGATAGAAAAATCAAGAGCGTGTTAAATTTGTAGTTGAAACAGTGAAAATCTCTAAGAACGAGAGAAATTCATTAATTGCTTAATGAACAATAATCAAGTTTGTTGACAAAGTGATCAGAGTATTGCAATTTAAGGTCAGAAAATAAGAAATGAGACCTGAGGTCAGAAGAATAGTGTAAGAATGCTTCCATTTCCTGTCACTTAGCACTTTTACCTAACAAAAGCCAACGTGAGTGACTGCACGTCTGGCTTAACACATTTAGGGAGAAAGGGGGGGGGAAGAAATGAAAGGGCCCTTAATGTGTACTCATGTGGTTCTAAAGACATCATGTCATAAAAGTGTTGGTTGAGCAGATTTTGAAGACTGTCCATGTTGCGAGCCAAAAGGATGCAATGACCAAAGTCTGTCACTCCACAGCCCGCTGCCCTCTTTGTACCCAACCTGGTCATGATCGTTCAAATTGCTCTGCTCAGTCACACACGTGTGCCAATTGTATTTTATAGGATATATTCCAATACCATCATTCACTCCACTCCTATCCCCTCTACCCTAGTAGTCTCTATGCCTTCCTCAGCACATCTCCCTTATTCCTCAGCCTCCCACCTCTACTCCACTCCTCCAAGTCAAGTCATTTTTCCTTACCAAGTCCAGATACTTCAATATCCACAACTCCCTACTCCTTTCCTTACCTATCGCACCAGACAATCCAAGCGTTCCACCATCTCCTAACACATCCCCTCCTATATCTACATCCTCTACTCCTCAAATGCCTATCTCCTTTGACATCCATCCTCCTCCTCATATTCCCCTCTTTCCTCCACTCCCTCCCAACACACCCCATCTTCTCATTCCCCGCTTCACCAACCTCCTTCCCTATTATCCCTCCCATGCTCTCCTACTTCTACAAAACCCATTCTACTCATATTATCTGTTGATTACGTCTTAATGACTCTTCTGAAGTGAATAATCGAAGTGTCCGTTCTGATCTTCCTATTTCTCATCGATTCTTTGCCTCCAAGATAACCTGCCCCCTCTTTACTGAAACCTGTACCCTCGCTTAACTTGTTCTTCTTCCCCGATCCAACATGTTTCCAACAACCTCACCAGAATCACCCACCTTTTCAATTAACAGCCTGTTCTCCTACCTAGACGCATAAATACCTCCATTTGATCCAATCACCCTTTGTCCTTAAACCTTTCTTATGCTATCAATCCCTATCCTACCCCATTTACTTGCCCTCTTTCTACTTCTTTTACTTTTACTACCATACTATCATATAATGCCATATGACCATTGAAATCTATGACATTTTGTTGTAATAAAGAACTATAAACCACTCGCACCACAAACTTTACCATAGTGCTATATGACCTTTGATGTCTAATCACATTATATTGTTTAAGACATGAAACATTAAAAGTACTTTTTTTTTCACCAAATGTGTGCACGTTCAAATGTGTGTAGCATACTTCAAAGTACCGGGTTAGCCTGTTGTCTAAGTTTGTTTCTCAGAGTTTTTTTTTTTTTCGTTTGTCAGAGTTTTACATTTCACTGCATAATGCCCATTATTAAATTGTTCGTCTATTTTTCAAGCGGGGGCCATTTCAGTGGTCTCCCTCTTTTAATTATGGAAAAAAAAAAGTAATAGGATATATCACCCACATTTAACTCCCCCACCTTGCTAAATTTGGGGTTCCAAACCTAAATTTTGGGACTTCCTCTGACCAATCAAAAACAATTTTAAAAATTTACAGGACTGTGGGAGGGCCGGGTAAAGCCAAATTTACACGATTGGATTAGGGTCAAAGGGCATTAACTTAAAGGGGCACTCTTTGGGGAGGGGTGTCCCGCGAATAAATTCAGTTGTTAGCAAAATGGGGTGTTTGGTTCCGCCAGTTATAAAGAAAAACCCTAGGTTCAGCAATATGCTCAGAATTTCATTCATTACCAGTGGTCCACCAGGGCCAAAAAAGGTTTCACAGGGGACGGCACCGGGAAGTAAGAAATGGGGGGATTTTAGGCCTCCACATCCTTAAAACAGTGAAGGGTAAAAAAACACACTACCGTGTTGATTTGGCTGGTGGTAGAAAAAAAAAAAAACCACCAATGCCCACAATTTTGCGCCCCGTTCCTGAAGGCCAAGTTTTTAATTAATTTCCAGGCACCCTCTGAATTTTCGGGGAGACCGGCAATCCAAATGTTAGAGAGGGGGATACGAAGGGACAATAAAAAACAAATATAGGTCCACATCTAATGATTTAGGGGGGGGACTTTTTTTACTATAGGGCCCAGGGCCATTGGCCGTAAATGGGGGCGCGGGGGGGGACGACGCGGGGGGGACAGAATTAATTAAAAAAAAAGTACTGATTGAAACGTTTTTTTCGTTTTGGAAAAATTCATTCTTTTTTACTCAACCGGCGGAGGACACAAATTGATTAATTTAAAAGGAAAAAAAAAGGAACTTTTTCGGGCTATCACACCAAAAAAGTGATAAATTTTAGTTTGAAGGTACCCAACCGGGGGACTAAACCCCCCCAACTGTTAACACGTTGGTTTTGCTGTTTCCAGTATGGGGTTGCGGGGGGGCATGAATTTTAAGGTAATTCCCCAGTTTTTTCCCGTTGGGAAGCAGCCCTTTTTGGGGGGGAACACCGAAATAAAATCTTTGTGAAAGGACAATTTATGATCTATCACTTTTGGGGCTTATGTCTTTTGCAAAAAGGTTTAAGCACCCCAAGGTAGATTGAAATGGGAAAACCCCCGCCCCCGACTGAATACATTTCACCCTCTGTGAATTTAACGCAGTTTTCTGTTTCTTAATTAGGCCCATAGGGCTTGATTAGGGGACGGAGATTATGGTAGGATTCTCATTGGTTTTTTTCAAGAATTTTTACTCGCGTCAAAAATAAAAACTTGGTTTTCATGTTGAACTGCCATTACTTCATGCCAATACCCCTTGCTCTATGTTTTCTGTCTCACCTGCATTAGGAGATTATTAGGAGATACTTTGATCTTGAGGGGAGCATGACGATCACTTCGGGGCTTTGGGTTGTGGCTTGCTAGAACTGCTGCCTTCGGCTTGGGGCTGACAGGCGCCAGCCACACGGGGCCAAGAAAGTGTACAATAGAAAAAAATTCATATGAGAGCTTCAAACAACCAAGACATTCTTGCCCCCACCCACTAACTTTATTGGGGTGAGCTCATTAGTGGGAAGTGGCTTGCAAAGTTATCAAGGCACTCGCTGCTTCCAGCCTTAACCTGATTAACCAACGTATTTTTCAGTAAACTTAACTATATTACGGGACACAAGGGGCCAAAAGTGTTTGTTTTTTTTAAAAGTGGAAATCGTTTTGCCCAATAATTGGCAAAGCTAATACCACACACCAACACGGCAACAAAAACAAACACTCACACAATTTTAATTACACTTATATATGACCTAGGTGGGATGATTTGGAATTAGCAGGTATTGAGGAGTGGTTTGTAGCAGCAATGTTCAGAGTCGTGGTAAAAAAGGAGTGCCTGGGTTGGAAAAAACCAGGAGAATTAAAGTCAGTGAGGCTGGTTAATAAAAGGGGCAACCGTCCAATTGCTCCTAATAAGGGAAGATTGAGGCCGGACAGGAATAGGTTTGCCTTTTGAAGTCCAGTCAGGGTATATAATGTTTAAGACTGGGACTTGGGATAAACAACTGTGACAAGGCGAGAGTAATTCAGAATGACTGTGGAAGGAAAACGGTCCCCATTTGGTGGGTTAAAAAAAAAAAAAGTATTCAGGGGATTTTGTTGTACAGTATTTCACATGAATATGTTGAGTGAGGTTTAATACTGCATGGAGGTTTGACAATAAGGCTTCAGAGTAGTAAATAAGGGAGGAGGGGGTAGAAAATGAAGAAGAGGCTGAGTAGAATGTGGGGGAGGTTACTAGGAGGAGAGGAAGGAATGTTTTCTGAAGGTTAAGGTTAACTTGGAATGGATTGAGTCGGCAGGGCTAGGTGATGAAGGGGCCAAGCCTTAACGCCTCTGTAAAAGGAACAAAAAATTATATTGGGTTATTAGGAAAAGCTGTGGTTGAGTATGTGGGAGGAGAAAAGGCTTCACATCTCAGGGGGGCCCCATGGAGAAGTAAAGTGGTGGAAAACAAAACTAAAACCCTGGAAATTTAAAACGTAAAACCCCTGGGCTTCCTGAGGGGGCCCGTTCAGGGACTGGAAAAAAACAAAGGCTAGTTTTTATCCTTTCAAACACAGTCTCCCTTAGAAACTGGACAGCAGAAGGAGTTGGAGAAAATGAGGGAAAAATGAAATTTAAATACCATTCTGTGACGAGGACTAGGGAGGAGAAGTCATAAACCGGGGGAAAAAGGGGGAAAAAAAAAAGGGGGGTTTTTTAAAAAGGGGGGGGGGGTTTTTTAAAAAAAAAAAAGGGAAAAAAAATTTTTTTTTTTTGGGGGGCCCCCCCGGTTTTGAAAAATTTTTAAAAAAGGGGGGGGGGGAAAAAAAAAAAAGGGGGGGGCCCCCCAACCCGGGAAAAAAAATTTTCCCCCCCCTTTTTTTTAAAAAAAAAAAAAGGGGGGGGTTTTTTTTTTTTTTAAAAAAAATTTAAAAAAAAAAAAATTTTTTTTGGGGGTTTTTAAAAAAAAAATTTTTTTAAAAAGGGGTTTTTTAAAAAAAAAAAGGGGGGGGGTTTAAAAAAAAACCCCCGGGAAAAGGGGGGGGGGGGGGAAAGAAGGAAAAAAAGGGGGGGGTTTTTTAAAAAAAAAAAAAATTAAAAAGGGGGGGGGGGGGTTTTTGGGGGGAAAGGGGGGGGGGAAAAAAACCCAAAAAAAAAAAAAAAAGGGGGGGGGGGGGGGGGAAAAGGGGTTGGGGGGGGGGGGAAAAAAAAAAAACCCCCCCCAAAGGGGGAAAAAAGGGTTTTAAAAATTAAAAAGGGAAACAAAAAAACCCCTTTTTTGGGGGGGCCCCCCGGGGAAAAAACCCCCAAAAAATTTTTTTTTTTTTTTTTAAAAATTTCCCCCCCCCCCCTTTTTTAGGGGGGGGAAAAAAAAAAAAGGGTTTTTTTTTTTAAAAAAAAAAAAAAATTCCAAAAAAAAAAAGGGGGGAAAAAGGGGGGGGGGGGGGGGGGAAAAAAAAAAAAAACCCCCCCCCCCCCTTAAAAGGGGGGGGTTTTCCCCCCGGGTAAAAAAAATTTTTTTTTTTTTTTTTTTTCCCCCCCAAAATTTTTAAAAAAAAAGTTAAAAAATTTAAAAAAAAAAAATTTTTTTTAAAAAAAAAAATTTTTTTTTAAAGGGGGGGGGGGGTTTTTTTTTTGGGGGGAAAAAGGGGGGAAATTTTTTTTGAGGGAAAATTTTTTTTTGGGGGGGGGGGGGAAAAAAGGAGTGGGGTTTTTTTTTGGGTTTAAAAAAAAAAGGGGGGAAAAAAAAAAATTTTTTTTGGGGGGGGAAAAAAAAAAAGGGGGGGGAATTTTTTTTCCCTGAAATTTGGGGGGGGGGGGGGGAAAAAAGGGGGGAAAAAAAGGGGAAAAAAATTTAAATTTCCCCCGGGGGGGGGGAAATAATTTTTTAAAAATTTTTAAAAATTTTTTTTTTTTTCCCCCCCCGGGGGGGGGGGGGGGGGCCCCCGGGGGGGGAAAAGGGAAAAAACCCCCAAAAACCCCCCCCCCCTTTTTTCCCCCCCATTTTTTTTTTCCCCCCCCCCTTTTGGGGGGTAAAACCCCCCCCCCCCCCCCCAAAAAAAATTCCCCCCGGGGGGGGGGGGAAAAAACCCCCCCCCCAAAAAACCCCCCGCCCCCCCCCCCGGGCCCCGGGGGGGAAGGGGGGTCCCCCCTTTCCCCCCCCCCCCCTTTTGGGGGGCCCCCCGGGGGGTTTTCCCCCCCCCTTTTTTAAAAAAAAAATTTTTTGGGGTTTTTTTTAAAAAATTTTTCCCCCCCCCCCCGGGGGGAAAAAAAAATTTTAAAATTTTTTTTTTGGGGGGAAAAGGGAAAAAAGGGTTTTTTTCCCAAAAAAAAAAAAGGGGGGGGAAAGGGGGGAAAAAAGGGGGAAAAAAGGGGGTTTTTTTTTTTAAAAAAAAGGGGGGGGGAAAAAAGGGGGGGGGGAAAAAAAAGGGGGGAAAAAAAGGGGGGGGGGGAAAAGGGGGGGGGGGAAAAAAAAAAAAAATTTTTTTTTTTTTTTAAAAAAAGGGGGGGGGGGAAAAACCCCCCCCCCCCCCCTTTTTTTGGGGTTAAAAAAAAAAAAAAAAAATTTTTTTTAAAAGAATTTTTTTAAAGGGGGAAATTTTTTAAAGGGGAATTTTAAAACCTTTTTTTTTTTTTTTAAAAAAACCGGGGGGGGGAAAAATTTTTTTTTTTTTGGGGGGGGGAAAAGTTGGTTTTTTTTTAAAAAAAAAATTTTTTTGGGGGGGGGGGGGGAAAAAAAAGGGGGGGGGGGAAAAAAACCCCCCCTTTTCCCCCTTTTTTTTTTTTTTTTAAAAAAAAGGGTTTAAAAATTAAGGGGTTTTTTTTTTTTTAAAAAGGTTTAAAAAAAAAAAAAAAAAAAAATTTTTTTTAAAAAAAATTAAAAAAATTTTTTTTTTTTAAAAAATTTTTAAAGGGGGGGGTTTTTTTTTTTAAAAAATTTTTTAAAAATATTTTTTTTTTTTTTTTAAAAAAAAAAAAATTAATTTTTTTTTTTAAAAAAAGGTTAAAAAGGGGGAAAAAAGGTAAAAAAAGGGGGAAAAAAAAAAGGGGGAAAGTTAATTTTGGGAAATTTTGGGCCCAAAAAAAAAAAAAAAAAGGGGAAAAGGAAAAAAAGGTTTTTGGGGGGAATTTTTAAAAGGGGGGGGAATTTTTTTTTTTTGGGGGGGGGTTTTTGGGGGAAAAAAAAATTTTAAGGGTTAAAAAAAAGGGGGGGGAAAAAAAAAAAAAAAAGGGGAAAAAATTTTTGGGGGGGGGGGCCCCCCAGGGGGGGAATTTTTTTGGGGAAGGGGGGGTTTTTGGGGGAAAAAGGGGGGGAAAAAAA
>NW_023660186.1:0-19758 GCF_015228065.2 Penaeus monodon | reverse complement strand
ACCCCAAGGAGGGGAAAGGGATTTGGGGGAACGGGGGGAAAAAAAAAAAACGGAAAAAAAAATTAAAACGGGGGAAAAAATTTCTGCGCGACGTTAGCCCGGGGAAAAAAATTTGGGCCGCGACGTCCATATTTTCCCAAAGCATTAGAAAGGGGAATTGATGGGGCCGTAAGAGACTTTACATTTTTGTTTTGCGTCACGGAAAGAGCGTGACTGCCGACATAAAGAAACTTAAAAAGCTAAGAAATGAGGACTGGAGGAGAAGGGGGAAAAGAAAAAAAGGAACAAGACAGAACAAGCGAATGAGGTCAGGAGACAAAAAAGGAAAGAGAGATGGGTGGAAAGAAAAGGGGGGGGGAAGGAAGAGAGGAGGGGGGAAAAGGGGGAAAAGATAGATAGTAAAAAGAGAAAAGAAAGAGAGAGAGGAGGGGAGAGAGAAGAGGAGAAGAGAGAAAAAACAAAAACAAAGGGAGTTTACGTAGCGAAAAGCTTGAGTGTTCCCCCGCTGTTTTCGTGTTTTTAAAACAAACATTTCTCAGCTAGTTTTAAAAACGGTTCGGTTCCAGAATTTCGCAACCATAGTCATCCCAAAAAACTGTAAAAAAGGCCTCCCCAGACAGAAAGGCATTTTGCGGGCCCGCGATTTTGCCTTTTGAATCTTATTTTTTTACTGAAAGCATCTTGTTTGAAGCTTATAGTGTCACTGTGGTGAAATATATATTTGATATTTATTTTGGTAATTAGGATGATTTTATGTAATGAGGTATATTTCCTAATTTGATAGCCCTTGCCCATGATGAAATAAATTAGGGGCAATTGACTGGTGATTTCGGGAAAGATACTCTTGGGTTCTGTAACTATCCATAAAAAAATCAAGACCTAAATCAAAACACTTTTATATCCCAAAGGGAAAAATTAGGAAACCAAAGCTTCTAGATCCCGGCCAAAATCTCGACAAGGGAAAAAGCTGAAAATCCCGGGCTGAAAACCCAAATGCCATTTTACACCTGCAAATGCTATAAAAATAAAAATCAAAATGTGACGTCAAGGAAAAGCTGAAAGAAAAACCTAACCCTGTTCCCATAACGGCCCAAAGACCACATGAGAAACAAAGCGTTTTGGTCTTTTAATCTTTATTCTGTCCAAATTTCTTTTCGTTTTTCTTGTATGCTTTTTTTTTTATTCTTTACTTCGGGTGAAAGCATTTTTTTTTTTCCCCAGAATATTTTTAAGGCCTCTTTTAAATTATGCACTGGGCGGGGAAAAAAGTCGTACAAATTTTCTTGTACTTTTAGCACGGGAATTCAAAAATCGCGTGTCCTCTCTGCAACGCAAAAAAGTTTAAACATTTTTTTAATACCAAATGTGCTTTAAAAAAACCATATAAAAAGAAAAATATTTTTTCTTATCCAATCAAAAAAATCGGGGTTTTGAAACGATATTTCGCGTGGGGTTTTTTGCAAAACCCCACGTGCATCAGGCCCGGGTTAGGATCATCACGCAACCAGCTTTACTACAAAGACAATAATACCCCTGCCAAACCCCCCTAATCTAAAATTTGATTTAATTTTTTTGCGCTGGGGCGTCCTGATTTTCTCGCCGGGCCCCCCAGGCCACACACGGGGGTGGAATCTTTCCCCAGCAAAGGGAAAAACAGGATTTCCTGATCATAGCGCATGCATTTAAAAGCGCGATGATATGAGATTTAAAAAGAAAAACAGAGGAAAATTTAAACGGGAAACAAATTATCATCATAATCCTCTCATCTTATTCATGATTAGTAGATGATAGTATCAGCAGTACATTATTTAATACGAATAAATTATGATAATAATAATAATAATAATAATAATAGTAATATATAAAAATAATAAATAAAATGAAATAATAATACAATAATAAAAATAAAAAATAAAAATAAAATAAAAAATAATAATAATAATAATAAAATAAATAATAAAATAAAATAATAATAAAAAAAAAAGGAAAATAATTTCAAAAAAACAAAATTATAAAGAATAAAATAATAAATAATGTAATTGATACAAAAAAATAAAAATGATAAAGGAAAGCAGAAATAAAAAATGAAAAAATTTAAAAGGTATAGTATAAATATTAATGGATAATAATAAAAATTAGTAATAAAAAATAATGTGTTATAATATTGTATAATAAAGATGATGGATGATGATATGATAAAACTAATGAAACAAAATTTATGAAAAAATAAAAAAGAAATTTACAGTAATAACAACATAAATGGCACTAGGAAAATAGTGATATTACTAATGCTACTGTGATTAGTTGCGATACAATGATTTTAAAAATATATTTTTAAATAATAATAATGATATAATGAGCATGATGATGATGTTAATTTCCCAATTTAAAGAAAAATACTGGATACTTAACAATGATAATGCAAAAAAGTAAAAAAAAAAAAGAAAATAATATGAAAACATGTTAGTCATATCTAAAGACAAGCTTTTGACAATATCCCACCCTCCTTTATCACCATTTCCCTTCTCCCCGTCCCTATCAAAATGAAATAGTACCAATTACAATAAAAATAATAACAAAAAAACGAAAACACATACACATCAACGTCACAAAACCCCCATTCTCTCTCTTCCCCAGCAAAAACCTAAGCTCCTCCCCTTGACACCGCAGCTGTCTGTCAAAGGGGCATTTCGCGAGGGGACGTTCGATGTCTCGCAACATCTCGACGGTAAAGGGGGGTCGTCCTCCCGGCCCCCGTTGGTACGGCCCGCCTTCCCCGGGTGGCCCTCGAACCCCGCCCACTTGTACGTCTTTCTCCCTAGTCCCCCCGGGGGCGCTCGTGGGACTCGGCCTGTGTTTCGTCTTTTGTATTTATGCTTTTTTTCTTTTTATCATTATTTTTTATATCTCATTTTCATGGTCATTATCGCATCATTCTTATCTTTATAATCATTATTTTTATTTTCATTATTATTGTTTTTTTTTATTATTACTATTATTTTATTTTATTTTTATTTATTTTATTATTATTTTATTATTTTATTTATTAAATTTTTTTAATTTATTTTTATTATTATATTTTATGTATTATTATTATATAATAATATTTTTTTTCAATCATCATCTTCTCCTATATATTATAATAAAATTACATTTTAATTCCTTTTCATTTTTAATTATTACACTATATTATCTTTATTAATTTTTATTATTATTATTATTATTATTATTTTTTTTAATTTTTTTTTTGTTATAATTATTTTTGCTGTTTTGTTGTTTTTATCTTTTTATCTTTTATTATCATTTTATTTGAAATAATTAATAATTCCCAAGTACCCAGTGTCCCTAAAACTCCTGTTTTTTGAATATCTCGCTCCCCGCCTTTCCCGTTCCCTTTCGGCGACTGACCAGGGCCCTTCACAAAAATACCCACTCGTATTTCTTCATTGTCCACTGCAACTGCCCCCTTTTCCGCCCTCCTGATACACCCTTTTCACTACAGTGTTTCCCGTTAATTTGAAAAAAGGGAAAGGGGGTTTTCCTAGCATGCCGTTCTCCTGACCCGACCCGCAAAATTTCTTATAATGAGGGGGTCTTGAAATATGATATTAAAATAAACCTTTCTTGTCACGAAAAAACGCTATTACAAGGTCAATATTTTTCCCTGTGACAGTATGTATTTCCCAAAAAATGACTTAGTAAATTTTGACTCTTCGCAATTTATGGGTCTAATTTTTTGGAAACTGATTTTTTTTAAAATTTCATGTGGGGGAAAAAGATTTTGAAATTTGCATTTAGCCGGGAAAACCCTGGGCTGCTAATTTTTTTTACTGTCCTTTGCGTGTAAAAGTGTAGGATATATACCGGAAAAAAAATTGTGGGGTTTGTGCAACGTAATATTCTTAGGGTGGGCGTATGATGTATAAATTTAAAAGTATTTGGTGTGCGTATCCCTAAGTGTATGTTAATATAAGTTCCCCGTAAGGGTGTTGTCTCTTAGGGTAGGTGGCGGCGTAAATGACTGGGGGTTCGCCCCCTGCAGAAAATATTGATCATGGCACCCAAATACTGGTCCGGCTCGGGCGAGGCTCAAAAACCACCGCCGGGATGTCAGGTCCTTGTTGGTTGTGAAAATTTTGTTATTTTTTGCGGGGGCGTCGTCGTTAGGCTTTGATTTTAAAAAGTCTTGCTAGGAAACCCCATTTTACTGACCGGTTTTGCTTCTTTATATTCTAAACAATATTTTGGCTTTTTGTTTTTCAATGTTTATTGCTTCTAAAACTAATTGGGTAGTTTCAATTTGCTCCCTACAATGCAAAAGTCATAAAAAGCAAAACAAATAAGTGAATATATAAATATTAAAAATGTCCATTTTATGTGAGCGTGCACCACACAAAGACACAAATATAAAACAGATGATTATAATATAATATATAATAATATATATATATATATATAATATTATATATTTATAATATATATATTAAAATATATAATAGATTATTCTATTTTTATATAAACAAAAAGGGGGAGAGAGGGGAAAAAGGAGAAGAGGGGAAAGAAGAAGAGGGAGAGAGAGAGAGAGAGAGGGGGAGAGAAGAGGGAGAAAAACGAGGAAAACGATAAATAAAAGGGGCTTGATTTTAAAATATATTTTATACATCATATATACAAACAACACACACCACAAACACCACACAACCCCCACCACACAACCACACACACACACACAACCCACACCCACCCAAAAACACCCCACCCACACACACACCACACACACACCACACCAACACCAACCCACACAAAACAAACACACACACCCAAAACACACCACACACACTCAAAACACACACACACACACACACACACACAAAAACACACACACAAAAAATACATACGCACACACACACACACACACACACGCACACACACACACACACAACATAATATATATATATTATATATATATAATTATTAAATTTTTTTTTTGGTTTGGGGTGTGTGTGTGTGTGTGTGTGTGTTTGTGTGTTTTGGGTGTGTGTGTGTGTGGTTGTGTGTGTGTGTGTGTGTGGGTGTGTGTGTGGGTTGGTTGTGGGGGGGGTGTGTGTGGTGTGTGGTGTGTGTGTTGTTGGTTGGGGGGTTGTATGTTATTATAAATATATTATTTTATATATTATATATAATATATATATTAAAAATATATAAAATAATATATAATATATAATACTAAAATATTTTTTTTTTTATAAAAAAATTTTTAAAATTTTACAAACCCCAAATAAAGGGACGAGTCAGTACTTTTTCGCATTGGGTAAAAAAACTCGGTTCCCCATTTTTTGACCTCAAAAATAACCGCGTTTTTTTGGCAGGGGCAGGCACGACCCCTTTCAAAAATGAAAAAAAAGGAATAAATAGAATTTTTAAAAAAAAAACGAAAAAAAAAATAGGAAAGTAGAAAAGAAATTTGTTTTTTCCGTTTTTAATCGTTGGAAAAAAAACGGCACAACCCCTAAAAAAAAAAAATGAAAAAAAATTAAATTTTTTAAACAAACAAAAAAAACACACACCCCCCACACACAACCCACCCACACACACAAACCACAAAAAAAATTTCCCAAAAAAAAAAAAAAAAAAAACCAAAACCCCCCCCAAAGCCCAAACCCCAAAAAAAAACCCAAAAAAAAAAACCCCAAAAAAAAAAAAAAAAAAAAAAGGGGGGGGTTTTTTTTTTTTAAAAATATATAATATAATTTTTAAATATATAATATATTTATATAATAATATATTATTATTATTAAAAATTAAAAATAAATATTATAAAATATATTTAAAAATATATAAAAAATATATATATATATATATTTCCCCCCCCCAAAAAAAAAAAAAAAAAAACCCCAAAACCCCCCCCCCCCCAACCCCACGCACCCCCAAAACCCAAAAAAAAAAACCAAACCAAACCAACCACCCCCCAAAACCCCAAAAAAAACCCCCCACCAAACCCAAAAACCCCAACCCCAAAAAAAACCCAAAACCCCCCCACCCCACCCAACAAACCCACCTTAAAAAAAATATAAATTTTAGATAATAAATTATATATTTTATATATATATATATAAAAATAAATTTTATCCAAAATTTTTATATAAAATTAAAAAAAAAAAAAAAAAAAAAAACAAAAGAAAGGCAAAAAAAAAAAAAAAAAAAATTTTTTTAATTAAAAAATAAAAAAAAAATTTTTAAACAAAATTTTTTTAATTTTTTATTTAATTGATTTAAAAAAAATTTTTTTAAAAGTTAAAAAATTTTTTTAAAAAAAATTTTAAATAATTTATATTTTAATAATATTTTTTTTAAAAAGGGTAAAAAATTTTAATATTTTTAAAATTATTTTAAAATTTGAATTTAATTTTTTTTTTTTTTTTTTTTTTGGTGTGTGGGGGTTTGTGTGTGGGGGTGGTTGTTTTTTTTTTGGGTTTTTTTTTGGGGGTGGGTGGTGGGGGGTGGGGTTTTTGGGTTTTTTTTGGGGGTTTTGGGTTGTTTGGGGGGGTTTTTGGTTTTTGGGGTTTTTTTGTATTTTTTTTTAATAAAAAGGAAAAAAACCTATTATTTAAAATTTAATATATTTAAAGATTTTTTTTTTATAAAAATTAAAAATTTAAATTATAATAAAAACCCAAAAAAAATTTTAAAATAATAAAAATTAGTTTTTAAATTAATATTTAAAAAATTTAGTTTAAAAAATGAAATAAAATATAATTTCAAATATCTTTTGATTTTTTTGGGAAAATTAAATTTTATTTTAATTTAAAATTTTTTTTTTAAAATAAAAAAAATTTTTATTTAATAATAATTAAATATTAAAATTTTTTAAAAAATAAAAAATTTTTATTATATTATTTTTTTTAATTTAGATAAATTTTAAAAATTTAAATAATTAAATTAAAAAATATATAATTTTTTTTTATTTTTTAATCTTTAAAAATATTTTTTAATAAAAAATTTTTTTAAAAATAAAAAAACAAAAAATTTAATAATAAATTATTTTTTTAAATAATATTTTAAAATTTTAAATTTTAAAATTTAAAACATTTTTTAAAAAGAATTTTAAATAAAAATTGGGGAAAGGGGGGGAAAAAAAAAAAGGGGGAGAAGGGGGGAAAAAGAAGATAGAAAAAAGAGGAAGAAGAAGAAGAAAAGGGGGAAAAAAAAAAGAAAATGGGGGAAAAAAAAAAAAAAAAAAAAAAAAAACGGGGGGGGGGGGGGGGTTTTTTTTTTGGGGTGGGGGGTTTGGGGGTGACCCATATATTACATTTATTAATTGGTTTTGGGGGGAAAAATCAAAAAATTTTAAAAACCCCCCTTAACAATTCAAAACTTTCTAAAATTATTTTAAATCAATTTTAATTTTTTTATTTTAAAAAGGGGATAAAATTGTTGTGTGGTGTGTGTTAAATGGGGGTTTTTTGGTTTTTTGTGTTGTGTTGGTGTGTGTTTTGGGTGTTGTGTGTGGGGGGTGGTGTGGTGGTGTGGGGTTGTGTGTGTGGTGTGTGTTTGTGTGTGTGGGGGGGGGTTTTTGCCCCCTTTTTTGGGGTTTTTTTTTTGGGGGGGGGGTTTGGGGGGGGGTTTCGTT
The DNA here is from genome assembly GCF_015228065.2 of Penaeus monodon. Taxonomy (NCBI): domain Eukaryota; kingdom Metazoa; phylum Arthropoda; class Malacostraca; order Decapoda; family Penaeidae; genus Penaeus; species Penaeus monodon. The sequence goes on along the minus strand of NW_023660186.1, from coordinate 12,128 downwards.
TTTTTGGCGCCTTTCTGGGAAAGCTTTTTGGGAAAGTAAGTTTGGTTGTTTTGTTTTTTTAAGGCTTATCTTTTTTTTTAACGAAAAAAAAAAGGGGATGAATTTCAAAAATAAATTTTTTAATCTAAAAAACATAATGGTTTTTAAATTTTTAAAAAAATTTTTTCCTCCGGGGGAAATTTTCCCCGTACCTTTTTTTTTTTTTTTTTTTTTTACATAAATTTTAAATTTTGTAGAAAAATATCTTTATCCTAACCTGTAAAAACACCGGGGTGATAGAAAACAATTTTAAACCAAAAAAAAATTTTGTTTGATAATTTTTTTAAATTTGGTTTTTGGGTTTGGGGTTTTTTTTTTTTTTTGTTTGGGGTTTTGGGTTTTTTTTTTATTTTTTTTTGGGGGTTTTGTTTGGTGTTTTTGGGGTTTTTTTTATTTTTTTTGGTTTAATTTTTTTTCCCAAAATTTGGGGGTCCATTTTTCAGATTGTTTTTAGGGTTTTCTTGCATAAATTGGGCAAAAAAACTAAATAACGCCCCCCACCCGGGGGGTTTTTTTCCAAAAAAAAACCGAGGCAAGTTTTTACCCATAGGTTTAAAAAATCCTGGTTAAAAACGACCTTTTCCCTTTTTTGGAATGAATGTTAATGGTCCTTTTTGGTTAAATACAGAAAAAAATAAAAAAATTTTAAACCGGGGAAACCCCCCCAAATGGAAAGCAAGGGTTTTTTTTTCCCAAAACACCTCCCCTTTCCGGGGGAAAGGGTTTTAGGCATCTTTCAAACCAGCGATTGAGTTTTTTAAAAGCTGTTTTTCTTTTTGGGGGAACTAAACCTGTGGGTGCATTTTTTGGGGGCAACCCAATAGTTTTTTTTTTTCAATGAATTTTAAAAATTTCTTAAAACCCCCGAAAAAAAAAGTAAATGCCCAAAAGAAAAAGGGCCTTTCCCGCAAGTTTAACCCAGCCTTTTTTAAAAAATGCATTTTCCCCGAATATTTAATTTTTTTTTAAAGTTAAAATTTTTAATAATTTTTTATTTTTTTTAAATTACCAAAACACCCCCCAAACCAACAACAAACAAAAAAAAAATTTCAAAAAAAAACCCATTTTTATTATATTATTTTTAAATAATTTTTAAGAAAACCCTTCAGGCCCCACAAAAAAACCAAAACCAAAAAAAAACAAAAAAATTTTATAAATAAAAAAAATTTTTTTATTATTTTAGTAAATAAGTTTTAAAATCGAAATTTATTTGTCTCCGGGGTTTCTTTTAAAAAATTTAGGGTCCCCCTTTTCCCAAAAATAAATTAAAAAAAAAAAAATAAAAAATATAAGAAAATCCCAATATTTTTTTTAAAAATAAATTTTTTTAAAATTTTTATGTATTTTATAGGGGGTGTAGAAAGGGTGGGAAAAAATAATATATATAATATATATATATAATATTTTTTTTAAAATTTTTTTTTTTTTTTTTTTTTTTTTTTGGGGGGGGTTTTTGTGTTGGGGTGTTTTTGGGGGGGGGTTTTTTTGGGGTGTGTTGTGTGGGGTTTTTGGGTTAGGGTTGTTTGGGGAAATTTTTCGCTTAAAAATTTCCTTTTTAAATTACATGAATAAAAATTTTTTTTTTTTTTTTTTTTTTTTTAAATTAATTTTTAATTTTTAATAATTTTTTTTAAATAAAGGGGGTTTTTTTTTTTGTTTTTTTTTTGGTTTTTTTTTTTTTGGGGGGGGTTTTTTTTTTTGGGGGTTTTGGGGGTTGTTCCCCATTTTTTGGTTTTTTTTTGGGGTGGCCCTGGGGGGGGGGGGGTTTTTTTGTGGGGGGGGTTTTGGTTTTTTTGTTTGTGTTGTGTGGTCTCCGGGGGCCCGGGCGTTTTTTTCTCTTCGTGCCCCTGGTTTTGGTTTTTTTTTTTGGGGCTTTTTTTTTTAAAAACAATAATCTTGATAATTTTTTAAAAAATTTGGTTTCTTTTTTTCATTGACGGGGGTTTTTTAATAAGAAACCACAAACTCTGGTTAAACCTTTCTACAGTTTTTTTCCATATGGTTGTCAAAAACGGGGAAAATTTTAAAATTAAAAAAAATTTTATATTTTCCAATTTAATCAAATTTAAAAATTTTAAATTTTAAAGGGGGGGAAAAAACAATTGGGGCCCCTTTTGACCGAAAAAAAATTTAAAAAAGGGGCTGAAATTTTTGTGTTATTTTTTCCATTTTTAAATAGTGAAAAAAATTTTAAAAATAAAACTTTTATTTTTGGATATCCAAAAACCTTTTTAAAAAAAATTGTACCTTGGGTTTTTTTTCGTTTCTAGGGAATTTTTAAAATTTAAAAACGTTTGGCTAAACAAAAACCTTTAAAAAATTTAAAATTAACTTCTCTTTGAAAATTCAATTTTTTTAAATTAATGAGTTCAAAAAACCTGCTTTGCCCAAAAGGAAATCTCGGTTTTTCCAATGTTTTTGAGAGCAACGGGCGTTTTTGGCAAGGGTATTCCTTTTTTACTCCGGGTAAATCATCGATGTTTTAGTTAAAACACTCCAAGTAAGTAACTTTTTTCACTTTTCCCAATCTTTCCTTTGATGACCTGTTCATCATTTTTCATTCCCGGGTTATTTTTAAATCTTCATGTCTTGTTTTTGGCATTAAAAAACACCCCCTTTTCGTTTGTTTCCCTTTTACCCTTAGTTTTGTAGTTCATGTACTGCTGGAAACCCAAAACTATTCACGGCTACTTAAATTTGTTTTTTTTGTACCTCTAACATCTACAGTTCCTTAAAAATTCCCCCAAGCACTTCTCATAATTCTTCAATAATTTAAAGAGGGGGGAAAACAGAAGCCCCCCCTTCGCCCCTTGTTTGATTTCAAAACCTTTCTGTTAACCATAAGTTTCTTAAGTTGCTTGTTTTTGGTCATACAGGGTTTTTTTAGTGGAGAGTGTTTTGAAATTTCTATCGTTCTATTTCCCAGAGGATATCGGAAAAACAGTATCAAAGTTTTCATATAATCGATGAAACGGGTATGGGTTTTTTTGTTTTCTCTGTTTTTTCTATGATAAATTTTAGTTTTAGAATCGGGTTTTTCGGGTACCTTTTCCGGGGCAAAAACCCCTCTTGTTCGTCTGAAATTTCTTCTCTTAACTTCACTTCATTTTTTTCAGCATAATTTTCAACAAATTTGCTGCTGTGATTTTTTGAATTGTCCTTTTATTGTTGCTTTGGAGTGCGTCACCTTTTTTAGGATAGGAAAAAGCTGATTTTCCCCAGTTTTTCTCCCCAATCTTATTATTCTGTTGTTATTTCATCTTCCCGGGTTTTTATTTTTAAATTCTTTTATGGCTTTTAAAATTTCGTCTAGCAGGGGGTGGGGGTCATTTTCGTTCATTGAGTCTAAAAAATGTTGTTGTTAGATCTTTATTCTTTTTGTATGGGTTGGCAATATTGATTCCACTATCTTTGACTTCTTTTCCAACAAAAAAAAGTCATCTTCATTTTGTAGTGCCCATTGAGGTTTAAATTTTCGGTATTTTCGTATCCTTGTAGAGTTTTTTAGTTTTTTTTGATAAAACAGTTTTCAATTCTCTGGCTTTGTTCTTTTTAAATTTTTTCCTTATTTGTCGCAATATTTTTAAATTTTTTGTATTCTGTTTTTTTTAAATTATTTTCAACTGGATTTTGATCCCCTTTGTTTTTAGCATCTGTTTCAATTCACTTGTTTTTTTTCAGATACCCGGGGGGGAATTTTGTTTTTTTTCTTTTTGGGTAGTTCCTAAGCAGGCTCAGCAAGAGTTTTTTTCCTCTTCCAACTTTGGTTTTTTTATATCTTCACTTGATTATTTCAAATTTGTTTGAACTGTAATTCTGAATTTGTTATTGTAGTCGGTTTTAGGGGTTGTTGGACGTCCATCTTTTGATCTTTTTTTAAAGTCGATATTTTGTAGTTGGGGGCACTGTTGCAGTCGCACCAGGTTTGTTTTGGCTTTTTTATGCAATTTTTCCCTTTTTTGGTTCAGCCCCATGATCAATTGGTTGGTGTTTTTTTGTTTTGGTAAAAACCCGTGTACAAGTGTCTTGGGGTTGGAACAATGTATTGGCTATAACAATTATTTGTACTACGAATTCAAAAATTTTCCCTTTTTTATTTTACCCCAAAGGCCCGAATTTTCCCAGGTGTCACTTTTTTTGTCTTTTTTTCCTATTTTGGGCGTGAGGTCCCCCAATTTTTTTACATTCGTTAGGGATTGTGTCTAAAGTTTCTTGGGAGGTTAAAAAAATTTTTCCATTTCTTCTCATTTGCAATTTGGTTTTGGTGGTAGCATTGTAAATCTAAGTTATGATTTTTTTGCTTGTATTTTAAATTTTAAAAGCCACTTTACGGGCTGTCCCCAATTTAGTATTTGCTTTTTTTTCGGAAAATCTAGCAACTCCGTGACTATAATTTCCTTCTTCTTTTCCAGAAAAAAAACTGTCTTGTTTTTTTTAGTTTTGAAATTTCCTTCTTTTCCCAAATTTGGTCTCATGTTTCCCTGTATTTGAATGTTGTATCCCATTTCGTTCAGACAGTTTTAAATTTCCCCATCTCTTTTTTTTTCCTTACGTTCCACGTTCCGATTTTTAATGTGTTTTTTATTGGACATTTTTCTTATCTTTTTTGTCTCTAGATGCATTTTTACATTGTCCCCTGGTTCCCCACTTAAAAAACCCCCCTTTGATAACCCACCACCGGCGATGTGAATAATTACATTCTGATTTAATTGGTGTGGGGTTAGTCAGGAGAAAAAAAAAATTTTGGGGTTGGGAACCCCCCAGGCCCTTCTCACTCGCTCTCAACTAACTAGGAGGAACTACTCTCCCGCTTTAAAAACATTCATGTAATAGCCAACATATTTTTTTGAAACCAGTAACTAGACCTAAGTGTTTTCACCAGATTCCATGCCCTCTCCCAAAGCTTCCCCGAAACCCCTGGTATAGGGAGCTAAAGGGTGCATCCTTTTTAAAGGGGAACCCCAGGGTGAGTTTATTGTTTTACCCGGGACAGATAATAAATTTTAATATATATTAATAAAAATATAATATTATTATATATATATAATATTTGGTGGGGTGTGGGTGTGTGTTGTGTGTGTGTTGGTGTGTTTTTTTTTGCTTTTTTTTTTTTTTTTTGTTTTTTTTTTTTGTTTTGTTTTTTAATATTATAAATATTATATAAAATTATATATATATAATTTTTAATATATATATATATTATTAAAAATTTTTTTTTATATATATATATATATCTTTATATATATATATATAATAAATATATATATATAAAACACACACAGACAACAACCCCCCCTGCCCGGGGACCGATCCAGGTCAACCGGTATAAAACCCATGCCACACGCCCCACCAAAAAAGGTGCAATTAGGATCTCACTGCCCCAAAATTTACCATCTCCAAATACCAGAGAAATTTTGGGGAAATTATTTAAAAATCCAGATCCTAACAGATTATTGAAGTATATTTATGAAAGATGGATACTGCAATGCACGTGATACGACAAATAACACCCTTTCCCTACGGGGTATAAAACCCGGGGGTCGGGGGGGTTGTTTTATCGTTATCATGCGACATTGCATTATTTTGTTTCCCTAAAAAATAGATAAATAAATATATATATACATTTGCTACGCCCGTGGGCCTTTTTTCGTGCGAAACATGTGTTTTAAAAGAAAAGGGTGACTTGGGATGTGTTAACATGAAGGGACCTGGCAAAAATGACCACCGGCTGTGAGGGAGGGCGGAGGAACAGCCAGGGGACGAGTTGGGGGCGTTTCCCTTTAAACCTCTGTGTGCCCCTTTTGACCTGAATTTTTACTTTGTGTTGCCCTGTTTTAAACTTTTTCGTGCAGTGTGACATCTGGTGTCCCCCGTATTTGCCCCTTTAAAAATGTACGGGGAAAAACTTGTGAAATAAAGGAAAGACTGTCACGTTTTTATTTCGTGCCCTGCCTCGCACTTGGCGTTTCCCCTTTTTGGGGGTTTTTGGGGGCCCGTGGTGCTCGGGGCCCTTTTGGGGCTGTTCAGTGTTCACACCCTGTGAAAAAGCAGCCTCTGCCCACCTGCCCTTTTGGTTTGGGGCTGAGAACGAGGCGGGTCGGGGTAACAAAAGGGAGATGGGGGTTTGTGAATTTGGTCCCCATTTATCTTCTCCAAAAAATGGCGGGACCATGGGGAGAGGGGCTATCTGGGAGGCAGGGATGAAGCCGAGCCAGATGGGGCCTGATCACTGCCATGCTGGCCCTATGAGGGAGGAAATGGCCAAAGGCAAAGAGCACACAGAGGGCATGCGACAGGCGCACCTCTCGCGAATGCGGGAAGGAAGGGAGAGGAACAGTTTTGCCCCCCTTTTTGGGGGGCACGAGCAATCTTGATCTGTGAAGATGGGAAAATCAGAGTTCACCGCAAAGGTGCAACAGCGTGAAGAGTGAACTGTGGAGGGGGTCGACTCGGAAAGGGGGAGGTTCAGGGGCCGAGGGAGGAAGTGAAGGGGAAAGGCGGCTCCGAGGTATAAGTTTTCAACAAAAAGGCAGACGAGGGTTTGGCAAAAAGATGCCAAGTGTCAGATTTTCTGGGGTCCCGCCTGAGGTCCGTGGGAAACCCCGGGCCTCGGGGGCGTCGTGGCGGGGCCATGGCGTGCGAAAAGGGGGGGCCCCCTCGGAACCGCTCCCTTGGTATAGGGGCGGCAAATCGGACCCGGGCAACCCGCCTCGTTGCTCCCTCACCCCCTTTCCCCCCCCCCAGGTGTGTTTCACGGCACGCTTTTCCACCCTGCAAACCCCCCGGCCCCCAGCATTTGTAGCGTAAACCGCGAGACGACGGGGAAGGGGGCTGGAGGGATATTCGCCCAAAATTTTTAAAACTGGCATCTCCCCGGCTGGAGCCAGGAAGGGGAAGGCCCCGCAGCTGGTAAAAGCGCAAGGGCCCCGCGGGGGAAGTGCTGGGGGGATCTGCCGACCCACCCTCTTACACCAGCGGGCAGAGGCTTTGAAAAACCCCTTGGGGACCCACCGCCGAGGTATATGGGCCACTAAAAACGACTCGTGACGTGGCGAGACACTGTCCCCCGCTGGCGCAGGATTGGGGGCGTGGGAAAGGGGTTTTACCCCCGGGGGCTGCGGAGGGGATGATTGTGGTCCTGGCCCCCATTTTTTTTTGACCTTTGCAGGACCAGCGCTGCAAACTAAAAAGCAGGAAAAACCCTGAGGGCCTGGGTGGCGGGCGGGGCCTTTGGGGTTCGAGGCCTTCCCGAAGGCAACCGGGGTGGGGGCCAGTGCTCAGCCCCCCCGGACCTCCGGGCCGGGAAAGGGAAAGTGGAGAAATAGCTTGAGGAAGGTGAGCCCAGCACTTTTCAAAACTTGGTTGGGGGTTGCGTAAGGGAAAGGGGACAGTGTCAGGGGAGCGGAAAACGCCTCTCAACCGGCGGATTCTGATGCCTTTCCCCAGTGCTGCAAAGGCTGTGGAGGTAGGTCCCATCCAGGCGTCTAAGGCTGGAAATGGTAGGGGGAAAAAATTGGAGAAGGGGCCGAAACCCGCCTCCCCCGGGCCCGGGCCCGACGGGTAAGCTGCCTCGAACCCCGCGACGGGGGAGGGCTCATAATGGGGAAACCATGCCGCCTGACAGTGGGCACTGGGGGGTGAGAAACCCTAGGCGGCCCGATATGTTGGCCCCTAGCAAAATTCAGACGCCCACAGAGCTGTGTGGGTCACGGGGCATTTTTGTGCACTCAAGGGCCAGTGGGGGCTGTATTGGCGGGAGCACGGTGCAGCGGGTGCCGTGTATGTCCCACTGGCGGCACTTCTTCTGGGGCCTTTACTACCTACGCAAGTAGGGTGTTCGACCTTGGGTGGAAACTGTGAGGGGGCCGGTGAAGATGTCCCTTTCTTCCCGAGGGTTTGGTGTGCAGAGATAGTTAGGCTGACGACGCACCTTCCCCCGGACAGAGTCTAGAATCCGTGTCGACGCCAAATTTATGGTGAGTAGAGGCCCCCGTGGAGCCATTCAAACCTGCAGCTCTGAGGGGAGCGGGTTTGGGGGGGCTTTTTGGACCCGGGGGGTTAGTTACAGTGTTGGGAGCTAACTTCTCCCAAAAAGGGCCCGAAGGGGCCCGCTGGTGCAAAACTGGCATTTGAGGAAATGGGGCGTCCAAGATGTCGGGGGCGAGGAGGGGTTTTGGGGTGGGGCCGTTGCTGATTCCTCGAGGACTTGGGCACCGGCTTGGCTTACCATGGGCCGGAGTACCCTGGGGCCTGGGGGAAAAGAGATAGTTAGCCCCCCTGCGGGGTGAGGCGTGGCAGACCTGACCGAGTGAGGACAAAATTTGGGGCGGTGAGGGGGAGCAGCAGACGTCATGTGACCTGAGCCAGGTTTGGGGAAAGGAAAACCCTTGGGTGCCACTCCCTCTACCGCCCCACACCCCTCCAAGGGCCCCCGGGGGAAAAAGCCGGCTGGATGAAAGTTTTTGTGTTTCTGAGAATATTTTATTAAATTTTTTGTAGTTTGTTTCAGGTTGTTGCCCAAACAGACGGGTCGTCTGCTTGATAGGGGGATAGTGCTCCCAGTGGGGCTTTTTTCTCTGTGCGAAAAAAGGTTTAACATGAAAAAGGGTGATTGGCATGTGTTCCATGAAGGGGCCGGGAAAAAAAGGACGGCTGGGTGTGGGGGGGCGGAGGAACAAGCCCGGAGACGAGTTGGGGCGCTCCTTGAAGACCTGTGTGTGCCCTTGTGACCTGATATATATTTGTGGCCCCTTTTTAAGCTGATCGTGCAGTGTGACAGCTGGGTCCCCCCTTATTGTGCCTATAAAAAATGTACGGGTAAAAACTGTGAAATAAAGGAAAACTGTCTGTGTGTTTTTTTCGTCCCCCTCCTCGCCACGGGGGCTTTTCCCCCTTGTGGTGTTCTGGGACACTTGGTCCCGGCCCTCTTGGAACTTTTCATGTTCACGCCCGTGATAACCCCCGTCTGCCTAGCCTGCCTTGTGTTGGTGGCAGAGAGACGAGGGGGGGTCGGCTAACAATTTTTAATTAATATATATAGTTGGTTGTGTGTGTGCGTGTAAAAATATATATATAAAGGGTTAGATTACAAATATAATAATATAATATAATAATAATATTATATTAAAATATATATTATATATAAATATATATTTTTAAAAAATGAGTGGGTGCTTCTGCTCAGGGTGACGAACGAGGGTGGGGACTTGATATATTAATGCTTGCAGTTCCCACCGGCTGGCTACCCAAATGCTAAGCCCTTTGCAAGTCCACCCCTGTTATCGGGATTTCTGCTTGCCCCCTCAGGCCACCATGGAAACGGGCACTTGTGGTCCCCGCTAAATGTGGGGGGGTTTAAGCAGCAGGAGCCCCGAGGCTGGGCCATGGTCCACGGAATGGGACACACCCTGTCTTACAACTCCCGCCCCTCAGCCACCGTGGGGAAAGGACCTTGCCACACTCCTCCCCCAGATAATCAGGCAGCATTCAAAAAAAGGCCACCCCTTCCCAGCAAAAAAGCAGGCTGTGGGTCCCATTGGAGGGCAAATGTTGGGGACAGGAGTTTTTGCCCCTTTATTTGGGGCAGCGTCGGGGGGGGTAGCAGGTGGGTCCCCCCGAGGGGAGCTTAACCCAGCAGCTATCCCGGGGGTGTTTTAACTCCTTTCCTTTCACATGCCATGGGCCCTGGGATGGGCATACCCCCGGGGGTAGCCAAGCCTCTCCACCGACTTCAACCCCCGGGAGTTGGGGGAACACCAGCTGTGGGGATATGGCAAATTTGGGCTGAAGCATGCTTTTGTTTTGTGTCCCTTTTTCTTGTGGCACCCAAAAAATGTTTGAAAAACCGATTGAAAAAGAGTTCTATGCCAAATCCACCCGGGCAAAAAATTGCCCTACAAGACTTTTGCTTTTTTAGATTTAGGTGCACCCGGCTGAAATTGGGCTCTAAAAGAGTTTTGTGGGCCCCCCATGGCAGGAGCAAACCCCAGCAGCGGAATACCTTTTTTCGGATTTTTTTTTGATCCTGAGAAGGATTTCTGGCTACTGGAAATCACACCCCAACCCACATCGCGGACGGGTAAAATAAGGGGTTTGTGGCCAAGGAGATTCCCACATTCTTGCACACTCATAAAGGACCCTTCAAATTGAAAGGTTTCCCAGAGTGCCGAGCTCGTGGCCAATGACCAAGGCTGGTATGCAACTAACGGTCCATCAAAAATCCCCATCCCCCCATGGCCACTCAGGGGTGGGGTTTCACTTTGGGGGACTGAGGATAGGGGGGAAAAATGTCCCATGGTTTCCCATGGGGTCTCTATTGATTTACATACTTTAAAACCTATGGCCCAGTTCCCACTTTAGTGTTTTAAGTGTGAAACACTTTAAGCAGCGCAGGAGTCCGGGGCAAGGCAGAATTTTTCTTCCCCAAAACTTTGGGGGCCACTAAAGATGTGCAGGGTCGGCAGTGGCAATCGGGACTTGCATTTCTCTTTGGGGCATAGGGCACAGACACGTTGAGAAGGGATGAGGAACAGTTCATCAGGAATCTTTTCTGAGGAGGGTTAAAAGGGTTCTGGGAATGCCTTTGCCCCCCCTACCAGCCCGAGAAAGCTGAAATCTAAGTCCTCCTCCAGATGACTGGGGTCCGCCACGGATGGACAGACCATCTCAGATCATGTTGGGGTTTGTGAACTTTTGGGCTGAGTTTTTTGAGCAGCTCTCCAAGTGACCCTCCAACATTAGCTTGGATGCAAGGGTATGCAAACCTGTGTAAAACACCCCCATCATGGGGAAACCCCTCCTACCCTAACTAGGTTCCCTCTCTGGAAGGGAAAAGGGGATCGGTGGACTGTAGCAATAAAAACCCCCCCAATGCCCGAGACGGAAACAGTCTGATTCACCCTGGCGTCCACTTTAACCATATCATTGCACTTAAGAAACTTTTAACGCCGTCGGGGTTTTCGTCAGGGGTTGTTTTGCACCCTACTCAACCTCAGAAGGTTTTTCGATCGGTGCTCGGATCGTGGGGGAGATTTTGAGATTAGGGAAAATTCCCGAAGGGTTATTAACCAAAGAGCACCTAATCCCAAATACTAAAAGTGCGTAAAGTGTGGTGGGGGCCGTCAACTTTTTCCTTTAAATTAGGGTGGGCAAGGCTTGTCTTGCACCAACATTTTTAAACACCGTGGGGACTGGAAATGGGCAGAGATTTCTATAGCCAAAGTCAGTTGAAAACCTGGGAACAAGGTTCAGTTGGGCTCTCCGTGATGTTTCTATCCCATTGAGTCTTGGGTCATGGTGGGTCTTGGTGCTTTGCAAAGAGGCGAAGCCCTTTGGGCCTGAGGCTCCTGGGCAACACCCAAAATTTAGGGCTTTGGGGGCTGTTTAAAGGGAAACCCCATTGTCCTACTTGAGGGGGGGTTTAAGTCACAGAGAGCTTTTCAACCTTTGGTTGGTAGTCCATATCTTGGCTGCAAAACCCAAAAAGTCAGTAACAGATTGGGTTTGGGAGGGTGGAGCCAAGAAATCGATAACCCAAAAGCTTTTGGGGTTCGGTACCCTTCAAAGGACCATGCTTGTCTTCAAATTTCTTTTGATTCCTTTGTTACAAAGGATATTTTTGGTGTGACATACTGTTTTTTATGTTCCACTGGGCTGCCCGGACCGGTCTACCGTTTGGGGGCCCCATAAACAAAACCCCGGACTTACTTCCTTTACCCCTCTTTGGCCTTTTTAAAAAGCTCTCCCACATGGGGTAATTGGCCAGGACCTTCCCCAAGGTACACTTAAATGGCATGGGACCTATACTCTAATTTTGGGCCCCCAGGCAAATGGCAACCCAGCTTTTTCCCGTCGATGTGCCCTTCGGGTCTTCTGCGGACCATCCAGGATGGAGGGCCCTGGGACACGTAAGAATCAGGGTTGGGCCAGTTGGCCCCGTTTTGGGGGTTGGATGCTAGGCCTCTTTGGGGCTCCAAGAGGGACCCCGGCCTAAAGGAAAGTTGGGTTAATGTCAATAAAATATATTAATGAAATTTAAAAAATATATAAAAAAATATTTTATTATATAAAAATATAAATATATATAAAAT
>NW_023660185.1:0-67216 GCF_015228065.2 Penaeus monodon | reverse complement strand
GGAAAAAGGAAAAAAAACCAGGGGGTTCAAGAAAAATTTTTTTTAGGGGGGTTTAAAATTTTTTCACCTTTAAATTTAAATTTTACGGCCATAATTGCGGGGCCCATAAATTTTTAAAGAGTGTTGGTTTAAAATGAGGGGAAGAATTCCCCTAGGGCTGCTTTGTGAAAATTTAACATAGATTCAAAGGGCTATTTCAAACCCCCTAATCTTTTGATAAACTCAGGCTAAAATGAAAAAAATTTTGAAAAGTACATAAGCTGAAGAAAGAAGCTTTAAAAAAGGGTGATTTATTTTGGCCTTGCTCCTCTTGCTAACCACCTCTTCAATCTCGATATCGGGCCCCTTCCGTATTTAAAACGAACTGTGTTTAATTATGTAATTAAAACCCCCAAGAGATAAAAAAAACGTCATGTACTGTAACCCCCTAAAAATACTATGAACGGGGTGATTTGAAGGAAAAAGGGAAAAATGTAAGAAGGTTTCCAGGGTTGTCCCTTCTAACGTCAGTATAAACATAATGAATCTTTCTAGGGTAAACCTAATCTCACCAACTCATTTATCTTAGCTAAACTTGATGTAAACTTAAACATCTTTCTGCTGCCCAAGCAGAACCCATTGGTTTTCTTCTACAAGTATGGAAACTATTCAGTGATGTACCTCGTCTTTGCCCATTGCTAAACACGATGTTGAGATGGGGAGCCAACCTACGCCAAGCCCCATCGCCTCAATGCAAAAGGGGGCATTCCTACGGCAGAGGTTAACCCTGAAAACGGGGATCACTTCCCACCTTAGCCCCTGGGGCCCCCGGGGGCTAGTTCCCAAAAGTGTACTTTCCGTCTGTGTGTGGAAAAAAAAGGGGAATTCGGTAACTGGGGCGGCTCGTTTTCCCCCCCCGGGATGTCTTATGATTTTGGGGAAGGAAACCCAAAAATGGATCTTCTCCAGGGCCAAAATTCCTTGAGAAGGGGAGGCCGATTTTTTTTTTTCCCCCCCTTTCCAAAGGCCGGGGGCGGCCCCGCCGTTTTTTTTTTTTTTTTTTTTTAAATTTGAAAATTTTTTTTAATTAAAAATATTACAAAACCCACCTGGGGGATTTGGGAAATCAAGGGGTGGGTTTTCAAAAACTGTAGTTCCTCATTTTCAATTAAAAAATCCTAGTTTGTTTTGGGGTAATTGTGGGTTTTTTCTTTCCATAGAATAATAGATATATTTTATATAATAATATATAAAATATTAATATATATTATATTATAATATTCCAGAAACAAAAAAAACCATAATCCCACAGTACCACCCCACCACCCCCACCCCCAAAAACAACCACCACCCCACCACACACAAACCCACCCCCCAACCACCAACACCCCAAAAACCATAACATATTAATATTATTTATTATTATATAATATTATATTTAATTTTATAAATATATTTATATAATATTATACTATTATTTATATTGGTGTGGTGTTTTGTTGTGGTTGGTGTGGTGTTGGTTGGTGTGTGGTTATATATATGGGATATAATACATATTATATAAATAATATATTTAATATTATAATTTTTTTATATAAATTGTTTATAATTATATTATATATTATTATCTATTATTAATTTTTACATTAATTATATTATATAATAATAATAATATATATAACGGCCGTTTTGTTGGTGTTTGTGGTGTTTGGTGGTGTACCCTTTTATTATTATAAAGGAAGCCAAACACCGCAACACCCCACAAACATTTATATATTAAGGCACATTAGGATATATAACATATATTTAACATATTGGTAATTATAATATTTTATGGGAAATAAAAAATTAACCCCCACCAAACCACCACCCACACCCAAAAAACCATTGTGTTGTGTGTGTTATATAATATATATATATATATTTTATATTATAATAATACTTTATATAATATATTATTGTGTGTGTGTGGTGTAGTTTGTGGTGTGTGTTGTTTTGTGTGTGTTTGTGTGTGTGTGGGTTGTTATGTATTCTAATATGTTATAATTATATTTATACCCATATATATTAATATATGATAATTTATATTTATAATATATATAATATATACTTATATGTGTGGGTGTTGTGTTGTTGGTGTGTGTGTGTTGTGTGTGTGGTGTTGTTGTGGTGGTTGGGGGTCTTTGTGTTGGCTTGTTTTTTGTGGTAACTCTATATTTAAAAAAAATGTCTATTGTTGTGTGGTGGTTGTGTTGTTATTAATCTTAATTATATTATATATTAATATAAAATATATTATATATTTATATATAATATTTATATATATATTATGTAGTATTGCCATTATGTTGTGTGTTTTTCATAATATATAAGATAATAATATATTATTATAATATATAATTATATAATGATAATATTTTTACATAGATATAATAATATAATAATATATATATATATATTTATTATATAATTGTGTTGTGTGGTTGTGTGTGTGTGTCTGGTTGTGTGTTGTGTGCTCTTTCTGTGTGTGTGTGTGTGTTTGTGTGTGTATACAATATAATTAAAAAAAACACATATACCATGCCAAATTTAAATTACCATATACATATGGTGTATTGGGAATATACCATTACATGTATTAAAAAATGTGTATAAATATTCACAACCCACATAATTAACAATATTAAGGGGGGGAACCCAGAAAGGGGCCAAGTTAGGACAAAGATAGGATATCGATAGATTACGGGAATAAGATAGGGGGGGACAAACAAACGGGATAAAAATATAAAAAATAAACCCCCACATATGCCACAATAATTATATATTACATAACTGTATGGTGTAAAAATATATAGGGATAAAGGATAGATAGAAATAGATAGGAAACAGGGATTAAAGATAGAATATGTGTGTGTTGGCGGCCATTTAACATATATTTCTAATTTCTATTTATATTTACGTTATATATTAATTTTACATATGTATTGGAAAAAAAAAAAAAAAAAAAACAAAAATAATTATTCTATTTTTACCAACCCCCACACCCAATATATGGGTGTTGTATTTATATTTGGGAAAATGTATAATCCCATTATTTCATCCTTTCTATGCAAATAATTTATATATGTTAATATATATTAATATACTATATTATATTACATATATATATTAATAATTATAATTTTATTTAATTATATATGTGTGTTTGTGGTGGTGTGTGTGTTGTGGTTGTTTGGTGTGTTGTGTTGTTTGTGGTTGTGTGTGAGGGAATGAAAAAAAAAAAAAAAAATTGCGCATAAACAAATTACCGTGTAAAAGCATTATGTAAAATGGTTTTCATTAAGGAAGGGAAAAAAAAATTACAGCAACATTTGTTTGGGCGTTCAGAAAAAAGGGGTAGTTTTAATTAAGGGGAATTGAAAATTTTTTACTCTTTAACAACAATTTAACCAAAAAGCCAGTTTTTTTTTAAAACCTAACTTGGCATTCTAGGATTTTTTTTTTTACTTCGCTTTCTTTCAGCAGGGATAGGGGTGTCCTTCAACCCGGCCCCTGGGCTCCGGTTTTTTTCGCTCGTAAGAAAAAAAAAAAAAAAAAAATTACGGCGGGGCTTCTGGCCAGGGGGAAAACGTTTCATCACCAACTCGGTTTCCTTCTTCCTGCTCCGGAAAAAAAACCAAGCAAGGGTAAAGGGGGGGGGGGGAAACAAAACCAGTTTCCCCTTTTTTTTCTGGTTTAACCCTTTCTGGAAAATGGGTTTTTTCATGGGCCTCTTTCTTAAAAATTAATTTTCTTTTTTTTTCTTTGGCGTTAGTCTTTACTGGGGTCCAAAACTTTTTTCCTCTTTTTCCAACCAGGACTCAACCAACCCATATGAAATTTCTTGGGCGGTGGTTGTCCGGGCTTTTCCTCCCCTGTGTGCCGGGGGGTGCCCTCTGGGGGGGCTCCTCCGAAGGTTCTATTTGCTCCTTCTGGGGGGGAAACAAAAAAAACCCCAACCGCAGCAGGGGCCGGGGGACCATCGCAGGGCTTTTTACCCCACTAAAATCACTGCTTTCCTGCCAGCAGGGCCAAAGCTTTGGGGTGGGGGCGGCCCTTGCGGTGCTCAAGGTGGGGGAGTACCTCGTTTCGGGAAAAAACCAACTTTTCTGGAAAGGAGGTCGTTACAGGGAAGGGGGACGTCGATTCATGGAGGGGTAGGGGGACGGTTGACAACCAGAAGTCAGATTTTTATTAAACCTATATTTCCACCCAAAAAAAAAAAAAAAAGTTTGCTTGTGCACTAGGTTTAATATTGGTGAAATGAAAAAGCATGGAAGGGGAAATTCTGGAATTTTTTTTACTAATTTGGGGGAACATTCTTTTTGCTGCAAAAAACCAGAATGCTGGGAAACAGGGGGGGGAAAAGAATGGATTTTTTTTCAAGGGGGGGCTTGGGTTTTGCGTGGGGGCCCCAAGCTTTTGTGGGCGGAAAAATCGAGGGTTCCATGTCCGCTTGAAACAAAGGCCTCCACGCCCAGCCCATGGGGTTCCAACTTTTTAAAGGGGGGGGAACCGGGCTTTCCGAGAAAACAAAGCAAAAAAACCTCAAAGGGTCCCCGAGGGCGTCTTACCGAATCTGGGGCCATCAACCTTTCGGGAAAATCCAAGGTCGCCAAAAGGGAAAGGGGGGGGACGCCCCAAGGCCTGGCAAGGCGTCCTTGTTCGGGGGTGGGGAAACACAGGTTTCGGCGTTCCTCTCCAGAGAGGAATTCTATTTCCTTTCATGCTTGGGATTTCCCCCCTTCTCCATGCTTTTTAGGGTCATGAGCACCACCCTTTAGACTTAAAAGCCCACTTTCCACAAAAATTTCACCTTATCAAACCCCCACAACCCCAACACCCAAACGGTGCAGCCGGGGGAAGTCAATCCCACCTGTGGGACCAATAGGTTTAGCTTTTCAGGGGACGTCACTTGGGGGACAGGGGGAACTGAGGATTTACCAGTTGAATTGTCCAAAGGGTAGTTGTTCCAACGGATTATTACTCCATTTTCTTTTTTTTGGTTTTTACCCATTTTGAGAATTAAATTTAAAAACCTTAATTTCTCCAAGGAAATTATATTTGGCCTTTCCTTTTTTTACTTGGCCAAAGCTTTTACGTGCCCTTTTTAATAAAGATATATAAATATATTATATACTATTTTTATAATAATATTTAATATATAATATAAATAATATATAATATTTTTGATTACACCCCCCACATTTATTTGTTAAAAAAATAAAAAATTCTGATTTTATTAATTTTATTTATGCAACAAACCATTACAACCCTGCGTAAATATATAATTCAAAAACATGTAACCCCCAACCCCCACCACCCAACCAAACCAACAAAAAACACCACCACACCCACACCACCAACAACCACCACCCCACACCCACACCCACCCCACCAAACAAACATTTATAGTATAATATATTGAACCATTTTAACATTATTATATAATTATCTATATTAATAATAATATAATATATATTAAATATATATATTATATATTTTTATTAATAAAAAACACCATATATGGATATTAATATGTACGTTATATTAAAATTTTATAATATTTTACGTTTCTTAAATATATTATTCACAAACACCCACCGGGGGGCACAACCACACAATTTAGGGGCCACCCAACACCCCAACATATTTGTATTATATATACATACATTTTTGACCCACCAACATTTTTACACCCACAATTTATTATTTAGGTGTATTTATATATATTAATTATATATATTATATATAATATTTATATATATCTAATATAATAATTTTCACAAACAAATGCAAATGGAAAATAATAAAAAAACAATGGCAATTCATTAACGAATGGATAACACGTAACAAATCTGGTTTCATGGTTCCTTTTCTGTTTCTGTAACAATTTTTTTCCAAAATAATTTATTTTTGGAAGTTTACAAAAAATTAATGTCCCCAATATAATATACATAAAAAAAAAAAAAAAAAAAGTGTTTTCCCTAATGTTTTTACTATGCATTGAAAAACATGTTTAAACGGGTACATGAAAACAATGTTATCCCATACCATTATTGAAAATTTTTTGCATGATAAACATATGCAATTGTTATTTTTTTTACATTTACATTGCATGATTGCATTAACATTACATTTTAACCATTTACATTTTAACCATTTAAAATTGGGCATGCATGTGGTGGGGGGATATATATTTTATTTATATTATGAATATATATATATAAAATTATAATATTATAATAATTTATTTCCAATTTTATAATACACCCCCAGGGGGCACCACCCCCCACCACCCCCCAAACCCAACATTATATACTCTATTATTAATATTATTCTAACATTTTTACCCCACCCCCCACAAAACATTACCATTATATGGGTTTGTTGTGTCTGGTGTAAAAACCCAGCTTTATAAAGTATTGTGCGGTTACTGGTTTTACTGAAAAATAATGTTTATTTTGGCTTTACAAGGTTAAAATTAAATTTATTATTTGTGTTATAATTTCTTTTACCCATTGGTCCTGTATTTTAAATTTTTTCCTATGTTGTATTGTTTCAATTCCCCTTTTCCCAACAAGGGAGCCTATGCATTGTTGTAAAAAAACCACCTTACCTTTTTCATTCACCAAAATGTTTTTTGCCATAGTTAAAGCCCCAACCCGTTTGGATCTAAATGGGGGCCATTTCTTTAGGGGAAACCCACTGTAGGGGAAGGGATTGACAGGCAGGGACTTCCCCCCTGCGGGGGGAAGGGGGCGAGGGGGGGGCCCAAAAAAAAACCACCTCGTTCTCGGGCCAGGCCAGGGCCCGTACTCGCCATCAATTACTATTTACAAAAAAAAAAAAGGGGGGAAGTTCCTTTTTTAACCCCATTTCTTGCTCGTTCTCCCTTACACCCTAAAAAGCTCCTCCCCCTACCCATTTAACTTTTTTTCTGTAAGGTGGGCCCAATCATTCCGGGGGCCCTTTTTGAACAGGTCTGATGGGGGTTGTATTCCACCAACACATAAAAATTAACATTGCAACATTATACGGAGTTTTATATAATATAATATATATTATATATATATTAATATATTTAAATAATATATATATTATAATTAATATAATAATATATAATTAACATAACCCACAACCCCACCCAAACCACCCCCACACAATAAATATACTATTATATATAATTATAATATTATCTATTAATTATTTTATATATATATATAAATTTTACTTAAATATTTATATAATTTTATATATATTAAATATATTATAATATTATAGATGTTGGTTGTGTGTGTGGTTGGGTGGTGGGTGTGTTGTTGTGGTTGTGTGTTGTGTGCGTGTTTATTGTTGGGTGTTGTGGTTTGGGTGGGTGCTAGGGTTTTAGATAAAAGAATAGATTAGATTATAAACAATTATATAAAAACAATATATATATATTTAAATTTTATAAATTACCTTGGTCTATTCTTATCTATCTTATCTATTTATATATTTAAAATATTAAATATATAACATATTAAATAATAATATTTTATTTAATAAATTATATTAATATATATAATATATAAATTATATTGCATGTATGTTAATGTATAACAGGACATTTATTATGTAATTTTTATGGGTGTATTAGTATAGATAGATAAGATAGGGGGGGGGGGGGGACCAGGGACCAGGATTTAATTTATAGATAATTTTATTTATTGCAAATTTACAAGGATACCATATTTAAACATGTATATTATTATATATATATATGTATAATATTATATATATAATAATATATATAAATATATATATATATATAATATTATATTACATTATATTACATATATTGCGATATTATAGGTTTGATTTTTAGATATAGATTATTAAGAGTTAAAAATAAACATATAAATGAAAATTGAAATATGGATTTATGCCCTTTTCATATATAAAATATAATAGAGAATATATTAGAAGTAATGTATATAGATATATTAGATGTAATATATTTTATATCTTTAATATATATATTATTGTATTATTATAATATATAATTATATTATATAAATTATATTATATTATATAATATAATAATAATTATTATGCGTGTGTATTTTTAACCCACACCAATCAACACCTCATCAACAACCCACAACCACCACCACACAAACACCACCACAACCCCACACCAACAACCAACCACACCCATATAAATATATATTATTTATTAATATTATTTTTTATAATATAATAATAAATATTTTATATAGGGTGTTGTTTGGGTGTGTGTTTTGGTGGTGGTGCTTGTGGGTTGTGGTTGGTGGTGTGTTGTGTGGGGGTTTGTGTTGGGTTGTGTTGTGTGTGTTGGTGTGTGTGTGGTGTGTGTGTTCTATGGGTAACAGAAAAAGAAAAGGGAGGGGAAGAGGGATTTTTTTAAACCATAGATTTTTACATAACATAAAAAAATGGAAATTACCATTAATAATTTTAACACCGGGCAATTATTACAATATATATTGTACATACATATATACAATTTTTTAATTTATATTTTCAAAACCACAACAACCACACAAAACAACAAAAACACCACAAACAAACCACCACCACCCCCACACACCCCACACACAATATTATAATAAATTAATATTCTATATTCATATTTTTTTATACTTAAATATATATATATTATATATATTTTTTCATTATAATGTTATATGTATGTAAATAATAAATAAAAATTTATTATTTTTTACCACCCACCACACCAACCCCACCACAACACAAACAACCCCAACCACAACCCAAACCCCACAACACCACCACACACATATAATATATAATAATATATATATATATATATAATTATACTTTATTATAATTTATATTATTATAATATATATTATTTTTTCCATAAATTTTATGGTATATAATATTATTAAAACATATATATATATATATAATATTATTTATATAATATATATATAATATTAAAGGTTTTAAAATTTATAATATATTTATATTTATTAAAGATTATAGGTAAAAAACTTTATATATTATAATATATATATATATTTAATATTATATTATATATATATATATTATATATATATATATTGTTTGTTTGGTGTGGTTGTGGTGTGTTGTGTTGTTTGTGTGGTGTTGTGGTGGGTTGGGTGTTGTGTGGGGGGAATTGGCATAAAATGGGAATTAATTTAACCAAAAAAAAACTTTGTTTTTTTTTTTCTTCTTTTTTCTTTCCTTTCTTCTTCAAAAAAAGAAAGCCACATTCTTTTTTTGCCGGAATAATTTTTTTGCAAAAATTCTTTTTGTAAACTCGTAGGAAAAAAAACGTGGAAAAAACCATGTACCACCAGCAATTTTTTGCCAAAATTTTGGGATTCTGTACATACTTTTTAAGATAAAAATACAGATTTACAACCCACACATAATGTGTTTGTGTCTTTGTGTGTTATTTCAGTTATTCATTAATAATAAAATTAAATTAATATATAATTAGATATATTATATTATATATATATTATATATATGCTATTATATATATTATTATTACCCCACATACTATACATATATTATAAGTTAACATATTATATTATTATATTTTTATATATTATTATATTATATTTTATATTATAAATATATATTATAATAATTGTACATACCATAAAACATATTAATAAATTTATAATATAAGATGTAGTATTATAAATTAATTATAAATATTATTAATTTATATATATATATTACTAATAAGATATATATATTTATACTTTCAGGCGTATGAACCCCCCACAGATGGGAAAAAAAAACCAAACAAAAAAAAAAACGCATAAAGCTATGTCGTAAGTTTTTCAGCCGGAAACCCCCCAAACGGGTTAGGGGTAAAAACCTGGCGGGGCCCCGATGCTTTCAGGCCAGATAAAAACAAAAAAAGGTCCTTTTCACCATTCCTTGGCCAATGGGTTCCCTTTCGGGCCCGATATAAACAATACCGCTGGGGGAAAAAGGGCCCCTCGGGTCCGTACAGAAAAAAAAAACCCCTGTTGTCGCCCTCCCGCCCAAGGAAAAAACCCCCACACCCACAGGTATAAGGGGGGAACTGAAATTTGAACTGGATTTTTTTTTCACGAACTTGGTCGGGGGTCTTTTTATTTTAGGAAAAAAAAACAAAAAACTGGTAAAACAACATGAAAAAAAAGGTACCTTAAAATGTTGAAAAAAACAAAAACGTATTATGAAGGAAGAAACATACAATGTTTTTTTACATATTGGGGAAAAAAATTTAAAATTTTTTATGAGAATATAATCAAGAAAAAAAAAAAAAAAGGTGCTGGAAAAAAAAAACCGATTTCTCCCTCTAAGGGGTGGCAAAATTCAATTGAAAAAAAAAACTCTCGGCGTTGGTTCCGGGTCGGGCTCTTTCTCCTGTTGGCGGGGCCTCTGGGCTCCTCTGGGGGGAGGTCTCTCCTTCCTCTTGGGGGAAAAAAAAAAACCCCACCGCCGCAAGGGCCGGGGGACCATTCGCCGGCTTTTACCCCCACGTCAACCGCTTCTTGCAGCCCAAGCAGCTTTTGGGGGCGTGGGGGGCGGGCCTGGCGGTTTGGCTTCAAGGGGGGGGGGGGGGGGAGTTTCTTATCGGGAAACAGCATTCTGAAAAAAAAAAAAAACCCGCCCCCGTTTAAACAGGGGGGGGAGGGGGGGAACGGTTCATTCCCGGGGAGAGGGAGGGGGGGAACCGGGGAAGTTTTGAGGTTTTTGTATTTGGGGGGGGGGGGGGGGGACGATCTATTTTCAGAGGAAAGGGGATTCTAACGGTCAAGGATCAACCCCCAAAAAAACCAATATATTTCTTAAAATGAGGTTTGGCTTCTCACCGGGAACCCCAACAAAAAAAAACGGATAAAAAATTTTACGCCCACTACACGGAGTGGTGGTTCTAATCCCCCCCACCATTACCTTAATCCTCCAAAAGGGTGGCTGTCCGCCCAGAAAAAAAAAACCTGGGATTTTCGGCCGGATTTTGCAAATCACGCCAAAAGTTTGCTCTTGCGGGATCGAGGAAACAACAACGCCCCGCCGAATCGCCTCCACTCCCTCCCCCCATGGTTCCACCTTTTTTTTCAAGGGGAACGGGGGGCCTTTCGAGGTGAATTCCCAACACCTCGAAGTTCCTCCCCCGGGCAATTCGAAGGTAACGGGGACCCAGGGGGGCCCATCCGCCCTCCGGCAAGGAACGAACCCCCAAGGCCTTGCAAGCGTTCCCAATTCAAGGCAAAAAATGCATTTTTCCTCTCCCAGGGGGGAGGATCTTCTTCGGTTTCCTTGCCTTTGCGAACCACCGTCTTTCTCCATGCTAGATAACAAAAAACCTCATCATTTACCAACCCACCTTCAATTTTATACCAAGTAGAAAACCCCATTTTATTTACTTCAGGGAGGGGGGTTTTACTAGGACATTCCTCTTTCTCCATCCTTTGAAAACAAATCATTTTAAAACCATTTCAAAAAAACATTTTCAACTTCTAAAATTTACACCAAAACCAAACAAAAAACTGAATTCCCACTTTTCCCTGGAGGCCAAAAAAAAAGATTAAAAAAGCTGTTCAAAGAAATTCAAAAAAAGGGGACTGGGGGAAAAAATCCTTCGGGCAAAAGTGTTGGGGGAAATGATTGGATTCTGGAAGAAAAAAAACAACCTTGCTTCTTGTGCTTGCAATAAAAAAAAACCAACTTAAAAAAAAAAATTTTATCCTTTTCGAAAAAAATTATTTTATTTTTTTTTTAAAACCCTTCTTCTCAATAAAAACCCACTTTTTCACTTTCGGATTCTATAAAAAAAAAAATTTCATGTAAAAACATATTGCCTAAAATTAATTTTTTTTTCTACGTATACAAAAATAAAAGTTTTATAATTATTATATAATTCATATATAATTATATATTTTTAATTAATTTAAATATATATAAATATATATATATATGTATATAATTTATGAATATTTACTATAGATAATTTTATATATTAAGTTAATAATAAATTACTTTATTATAATTATATATTCAATATTCATGGTACATCAAAATTTGTAAAGATAATCCTTTAACAAAAAAAATTTTAGGTATATGGATATTTTACGCAGATATCCTTCAATAAAAAAATCAACATGGGAAAAAAAAACATTTACTTTAAAAGGAAAACTTTACACAAAAAAAAAAAAACGGAAAAAAAACCGAAAAAAAATATTTTGCGATAAAACGAAATTAAGGGGGGAAAAAAAATGTAAGGGGGAAAACATTAAAAGTTAGGGGGGACCATTTTAAAAAAAAAAAACATTTTAAACAAAAACAAAAACCAAAAAAAAGGGGGCTTTTCCTTAGGGGGGGAAAATAAACTCCTTCCACGGGGAATCATTGGGGGATATTTTAAAAGACACTTTAACAATCACGTTATTTTTTTCCCAGGTAAAATTATTTTATCGAAAAAAAAAAACGAAGATTTAACCATTTGTTAATTTTTTACCCGCACGCTTGGAGGGGCAAATACGTTAAGGGAAATACCAGTTGGACTTACAAGGTGGGGGGGCAAGGCCCTGTTGATTTCCATTCCCCCCACCACCAAAAAAAAAAAAAAAATTCGGAAATGTTCAGGCCCCCAACCGGATTCCCAAAACAACGGGGGGCACTCCCTTGGGTGGCGGATGAATTCCGTGGAATTCAATACCCAAGGCGGTTTTTCATAGGAACTTTGGCATTTCAAGATAATTTCTCTATCAAAAATTGGAAACTAACACAAAATTAAAATTTTAATTTTCAAAGGTGGGGAAAAAAAAACAAAAAAACCAAAATCCCCCTTTTGGCTATAAAATAAAAAAAAAAAAAATAAAAAAATCCTTCATAAAAAAAAAAAAATTTAAAAACCTTAGGGGAGTATGGGGAAAATGGATACGGGGGGGGGAAAGGGCAAAAATACTTTAAGTTATTTATTTAAACCCCACAAACCCCCCAACCCCACAACATCCCATGTGTGTGTATTAATGTAAATATTAAAACATATATATTACCAATGGATGGGGGACGGTGTGTGTTGTGTGTGGTTTGTCCAGGTGGTGGTGGTAGTAATGGTATAATATTTTATATTTATAATATTTATATATAATATTATAATATATTATAAATTTTTAAACAAATATATATTATATTATTTTAACAATTGGATGTGTAATTTAATGTGTTGGTAAAAAAAAAGGAATTTTCATTAAAAGTAATTGGCTTTCGTAATCATTTTCAATAATCTAAAAAAGGTAGTGGTTTTTGTAAAAAAGGAAATTTTTATTTTTATTTATAAGGCAAAAAAATGGATGTTTTCATGGGGAATAAAAATTCATTGTTGTAGTTTCGGTTTGGACCCAAACACATATCTTTTTACAACAATGTATATATACACCCCCCCCATGGGTGGTGTGTGTGTGTGTGTGTAAAATGAAATCATTTAAAAAAAGTTATTTGCTTCGTAAAATCCATTTTTCATACTCTTAAGGTAATGTTTTATGGAAAAAGGGATTAAAAAAAAAAAACAACCATACCTTAGAGGTAGAAATGAATTTACCCCCCCACCACCACACCCCACAATATGTGTGGTATGTTTAATTTATAAATAATAAATAATTATTAATATTAATATTAATAAAATAATTATTAAATATTAATTTATATATGCATTTATATGTTATTTGGTTTTATATGGGGGGGCCATTATATGTAATATATTTTTTGGCATAATAATAATAATATTATAATAAATCTATTACAATAATTTATTATTATAAATAAAATATTTATATTATAGACAATATTGCCTAAAAAAAAATAATTATATATAATATATATAAATATATATTATATATCCATTATATATGCATATATATAACTTAATTTTATTATACAATATATTGTGTGGGGTGGGGATGTGAACTTATTTTATATATTTAATACATATATATATTTGGTGTTAATAATTGGTTTGTTGGAAAGATTTAGGAAATAAAAGGATGTAGAATAAGAAATAGGGGGGTGGGGGGGGGGGGGGGGGGGGGGGGACAGGTTTAAGGTTGAAACACAAATTTACCATATACATTATGTCAAAATAAAAAAAAAAATTAGGATTTGCCCATTAGGAAAAAAAAAAAACCTGATTCAGGAAAAAAAAGGTTACAATAAATCTTTTTTTTTTTTTTACTTTTTCTGTATATTTAAAAAAAAACAATTATTTTCATGTACAACGGGTGTGTGTGGTGTGTGTTTAGGATTTAAAAAAAATACGAATTACAAAAAACAACGTATAAAAAAAGGGCAAAACTTTCCTTGTAACCGAAAACAGTCACCAAAAAGGGGAAACAAAAAAAAAAAAACAAACAAAGGCCCAAAACATTTTGGTTTGCGTTTCCAAGGAAAAGCCCTGTTAAACATAAAGGGGGGGGAAACTGAAATTTAATATTTTTTTACTAAAATTTTAAAAAAACGCCAATAAGGGCCTTACCTTGCACCTAGGGGGGATACGGGTTCGCTTTTTCCCCCTCTCAACCCCCCCAGGGATTAAAGGTTTTTCCTCAAAAAACCCGCCCCTTGGCTCCGTTTCCCCCACTCGGTTAAAATATCGCGCCTCTTGCCAGGAAAAAAAAAAAAAACCGCCCATCACCAACTTCGTTTCTTTCTTCCTGCTTCCAGGAAAAAACCCAGCAAGGTTTAAAGGAAAACCAAACAGCCTCCTTTTTTCTGGTTACTTTTCTGGAATAGTTTTCCTCATGGCAATCATTTTTCTAAGCGATTTTTTCTTTTTCTTGGGCCTTGGCCTCACTTGTCAAACTTTTTATGCTTTTTTACAGGGGGGGGGGGGGGGACTTTCCCGCTTACCATCAGAATTTCTCGGCATAATTTGTCGCTCTTTTTTCCTTTCCTTTGTTGGGGGCCTCTGGGTGGCGCCTCCGGAGTTCCTTTTTTTGGGGTCCCCTTTCTGGGAACCCACCGCTGGGCCAAGCCCGTGGGGGGGACAATCGCCCGCTAACCACTATTTCACACCGCTTTCTGCAAGGGCGGGCCAAGTTTTGGGCGTGGGTTTGGGGCCCCTTTGGCGGGCTCCAAGGGAGGTTTCTCGGTCGGGAAAGCATTGAAAGCGCCGTTTAACAGGGGAGGGGGGGGAAACGGGGGCCGGATTTCCATGGAGGGGAGGGGAACGTTGCCAAACAGGGGGGAAAAAGGGTAAGGTTATTGCTATTATTAAAAAAAAAAAAAACCTATATTTCACAAAAAAATTTAATTGTGGCATTTTAGGGTTTTCCCAACGTGAAAAAAATGAAAAAGGTTTTATAAAAGGAATTTCTGGTTTTTTACTAATGATTATTCTTTTTCGCTGTAAAAAAAAAACAGGATTGGCCTGTGGCACAAGGAAAAAAGATGGGGGATTTTTTTCAAAGCTGTGTTTTGCGTTTTAGGCAAGCTTCTTGTGCGGGAAAAATCGAGGTCCAAATGTTCCGGCTGGGACAAAAAAACAGCTTCCACCCGCCAGCCATGTGTCCCACATTCAAAAAGGGGGACCGCCTTCGGGACCAAAAAAAAAAACAAACCCAAAAAAACCCTCAAGGGGGTGGCTTCCGAGGCGTCTACGAATCTGGGCCATTCCACCTTTTCGGGATCCCAAAAGGTTCGCCAAAGCAAGGGGGGACCCCCGCCAAGGCCTGCCAGCGGCGCCTTTGGGGGGGGACCCCCAAAAGTGCGTCCTTCTCCAAGAGGTGGGATGATCTTCTGCCCTTCATGGGCTTGGCATTTTCCCCAACCTTTTCCTCATTTGCCCAGTGTTTGGGGAGCATCATTCTAGGGACTAAGCATTTTCAAAAACAATCCCATCATTTCCACAGGTAGGGTGGGGGAAACCTTGGGAGTGGGGAACTTCGGGAAGTCCATCCACTGTGGGAACGGGGAAAGGGTAAGGCTTTCAGGGGGAACCGGTCCCCCAACTGGACTGGAACTGAAGGGGAGGTTTTTCCAAACAGTGAATATCTTTGGCTGTGTTCATAAAATTGATATTTTCATCTTTTGCTTGTTCCATCCAAAAATTTTAAAATAAAAAATTTTTTTTTCATTTATTTTCTCGAGGGAAAAAAAATATTTATTTTTCCATCTTCCCTAAAAAATGGCGGCTATTTAAAGTTTGGTCCATGCCAAAAATTATTATAAAAGGCTAATATCCATTCTTTTACTTTTACGTTGTCTATTCCTATATAAAACATGTTTTATAAACCCATTGTGTAATTTCTTGGGTGGGCAACACATAGAAAAAAAACATCTCTATCAATTCTTCTGGAAGTCTGTTTTACCCCACAAGGGCTTTTATTTTTACCCCAGGGGGGGACGGTTTGGGCCTTTTTGCCACCATTTGGATAATTTACCGGGCTGGGGGGGTTCCACTTTTTAGTGGGATGATTGAGGTTAAACCCTTACAGGACCTTGGGGGGGAATTTGCCTTTTTTGCCCGCCTTTGGGGCCTGAACTGGGAAATGGGCCTGGATTGGAATGATTTTTCTTGTTTTCTTACTGGAACCTACCATTGTTCTGTAAGGATTTTCCGGAGATTAAACAATTCATGGCAGGGGGGGACCACCCTGCATTTCAATAAAATTTTTCGGGCAAATTCACCCATCTTACTTTTCTTCAATGGGCGGGACAATAGCAGTCGAATTTAAGCTAGGTTGCTGGAAAAAAAAAAAACGGGTTAAAACCTTCAGTGAACCAGGAGGGGGGGCCCAAGGGAGAAGATTAAAAAAGATAAAGGGTGGGGGGGACAAAAAAAAAAAAAAAACTGCCAATTCAAGTGAAATGAAAAAAACCAATTAGCCAAAAAGGCAAAAAACAACGTGCCATACTGTTGGGAAAAAATGTCTTAGAGGGGTTTAGGAGAGACTCGGCAGTACGGCCGAAAAACCATAATATTTTGGGCCAATGTAGATAAGGTAAGAAGACCAAAGTAAGGGGGGGGGACTTAAAATTTTGGCGTATGTTACATTAATGCATTTTATATAAATAATAAAATTTCTATTTATATTATATTTATTAATATATAATAATATATATCTATATATTTATAACACTGCATATTACAAAACCACCATTTACACATGCAACTCATAATAGGGGGAATAGGAATATACAAAATGTAATTATAAAGAGGGGAGGGGGGCAGGATTTTAGGGATATTTTTGCCATTGTTTAAAAGAAGCATTTTTCGAGGGGGAGGAAAAGGACACGTGATTTCTGTGGGATCATTTTTCAAAAAAAACTTATCCATGGAATTACCATTATTTTGCCAGTATAAAATTTCATTTTTTTCAATTAACTTATTTTTCATGGGTAAAATTATATTATTGGGGGACATTTCCATTAAAAAAACCATTCAAAAAACATTTAGATTTTATTTAACATTAATTTACATAAAATTTATGGATTATTATTAATATTATTTCAATTTATTTAAAAAACCTATTAAAAAACAAACGATTCACATTTATCTTTTTTTTACCATTAAATCATTAATCTTTTATATACCTATCGGTCACCACTTATAACTATTATGGAATTTATTATCAAATTCCCCAATTATTATTATTCGCTCCCACTGTCCACTTTTGGCCAGTTCTCATTTCAATTCCCCATTTTATTTGTTCATTATTTTCCACTAAACTTTTTTTTTTTTTTTTTTTTTGGGCAAAAACAAAAATTACCTTAACCATTATCCCACTATTTGGGGAAAAATCCATAATCATTCATGGCTAAAAGGGAAAAAAAAAAGTCGAAAAAACAAAAAAAATCCCACTTAAACGTTTCCAAAACCAAATTGGAATATACTCTTTTATTATATATCTAATTTATATATTATAAATTATATTAATAATATTATATATTAATTTTTTGTGGTGTGTGTGTGGTGTTGTGGTTTGGTGTTGGTGTGTGTGGGTGGTGTTGAGGTGTTGTGGTGTGTGGATATTGTTAATAATGCATATAAGATTTATTTTACTTATATAATTGCATTGTGTATATTAATATTTTTTTTTTTTTACTTGTTGTTATTATATTATTTAAAAAACATCATACCACTGTGTGTATAATATTTATGTAACACCCAATTATAAATTTAACGTATAAAATATTAAATTTAATATATACATTTAAACCAATAATATATATAAATTATATAGATAATATTTATATATTTATCATATATAATTTAATAATTTTTAAATAATATTTTAACCATAATAATTATATATATTATATATATATAATTATTTTTATATATATATAATATTAATATATAATTATAAATATTGCCAGTATATAAGTGCAGGGGATAAATAAATTAATCATTTGTAGTGGGGCAATTTTCTATAAAAAAAAATCATGTGGGATTTATATGGTCTATGTGGTATATGATAATACATTATTTAATATATATTAATATTATATATATATATTATATATGTTTATATATTATTTATATTATTATTTTATTGTATTATAAATATTTGCCTATTCAATAATTATAATTATATATATATATTATAAATATATATATTATATTTAATATTGTTTTAATGTAAAAAAAAAATATGCAATAATATTTTATTATTTATTTATATAATTATATATATATTATATATAATTAATATTTTATATATTTTTACCATTAATATATTTTAATATATATAATATTATTATATTAATATTATATATATATATTATATTATATAATAATATAATATATTTAATATTTCTATAATATATTATTATATATATTAATATTTAATAATTTTTAATTTAATTATATTTTTATTTATAATTATTCTATTATATATATATTTTATATAATTATTTATTAGTATATTATATAAATATAAATATTCATCTAATATATATATATATATCTATATATTTATTTATATAATATTAATTTTATAAATATATATAATATATATTATAATATTATAATATAATTATATTATATTGTATAAATATTGTTTTTCATATAATATTTATATATTAAATAATTTAATATATATATAATTTTTTTAATATATGCATTAATTTATTACATACATAAATATAATTATACTATTGATAATATATTATTATAAATAATAAATATATATCCATATATATATATTAACATTTATTATATATTAATATATAAATATTATATAAAGTATATCTTAATATAGATATTTCTATATATATATTATTAATTATTATTTTGGCATAATTTATTACATACCATAATTATATATATAAATATTATATTTTTTTATTTATTTATATCTATATATTAATATAATATATATATAATTATAATATAGATATACACCATTAGGGGGGGGGGAAAAAAAACATATATCCAAGCATTTTTTTGATTTTATAAGGAAAAATTGCACTAACAAAAAAATTTGGAATTAATAATATTTCATTTTGCACTATATTTACGCATATATTAATGAATATATAATTTAATATTTAATATTATATATATTATATTATATAATATTATTTTTTAAATAGGTAAAATAATTATTTATTATAATTATATTATAGATGAATTAATTATTATATATATATATATAATTTAATATGTAATGTATATTATTATTTAATTTATTTATACAGTATATTTATTTGTGGTACAATTCATACTATCAAAAACCAACCCACACAGGGTATATGTAAATATTATTAATTTAGTAACACCCAGGTATTTATAATTTATCAACACATGCCATAAATATAGATAATCTTATATTGGGGCATTTATTATTTTTTACATTCAAATCCCCCAACCACCCACCACCACACCCACTTTCACCACCACCCCACACCCCCCCCACAACCCCCACACCAACACCCCCACAACCCACCCACCCCCCCCACCCCCACACCCCACAACAATATTATATATATATAATTAATTATTATACAATAAATTAGAATATATATTTAATTAAGTATATGTTCATTGGATTTTTGGGGGGGGGGGGGGGGGAACGTAAGTGGAGGGGGATTTTTTTCCGTTTTTTCCTTTAGGGGCCACTAGATAATGGGATCAAATTAGGTTTGGGCATTTAAAAATTGGTAAGTTATGTGCTTAGTTGATAAAATGACAAATTAATGGAGGAAAAAAAATGGGAAAACAAAAAAAAAACTGCAAGGGGAACAGTTTGGTAGCGATAAATAATTTTTTAAATGATGAATAAATAATTTCATAATAACAAGTTATAGGTGAACGATAGGTTTATAAATATTGAAATAAAGGATAATTGGTAAAAAAAAGATTTTTTATGTTGAATTCGTTGTTTGAAAATAGTGGTTTATATAAAATGGGGATTTTTTTAAAAATTGTTAAATAATATCAAATAGTATTATTAAAGTTAATTAATCTTTTCAAATGTTGGATTAATTGTTAATGATGTCAATAAAATATTTTAATTCATTGGATAAGGTAAAATGATGATTATTTACGGCCCCAAATAATGGTTAAATCAAAAATTGATAATGTTGAAAAATGGATTCCCCCACAGAATCAAAAAGTGTCTTTCCTTCCCCTTCGAATTTTTGGCCTTCTTAAAACCATGGGGGGGGTATCCTAAAAAAAAAAAAAAAAAAAAAAAAAACTTTGCCCTCTTGGGTATATACATTTTTTAATTATTCTAATCTATATCTTTGAGTGGTGCATTGTGTATGTGTTTGTTATATTGCCCATTTGTGTTTAAATAATTATAAATATATAATATATATTTTAAATAAAATAATTATATAATTATTATATTATATATAAATATTATATTGCATTTATGTTTTTACATTACGGCCATTATTGAGCTAACATTGGTCTTTTACTTAAATCTAAACATTGAATATAAAAGTTATTTTTTCCGGGTGGTTTTTACTTTGAGAGGGGGGGGTTCTTCTCTTAAAAGCTTCTAAAAGATTTCCCAAAAAGTAGTTTTGGCACGTTTTGCTTTTTTGCTATTGGTTTTCATTCCCACTTGTGGCATTTTTGCAAGTTGTGTCTATCTTTTTATCTCTCTTTGGGGGGGCCCCTTCCTGGTCACTGAGGGTTTAAAAAACCGTTCCAGGCAAACCTAAGCTAAATCGACTAGCTATTGTTTTTTCGGCAGAAGAAAAAAGGGGGTTAAGATTTGGGGGATTTTTGGCGGAATTTTATTGAAAAAAAAATAGGTGTCTCCATGATGTAAAATCTCGGAAAAAAAAAATCTACGGGGGGGGGAAAAAACAAATGGTAGGGTTCAGTTTAGGAAAGGGGGGTGGGACAAGGATCCATTCAATCCCCAATCCATTGCCAGTCCAGGCAAGGGGCCCGGGCAAAAGCAATCAGGGGCCGTAAAGTGGGACCTCATCATCCACTAAAAAAAAAAAGGGGGAACCAAGGGGGCGTTTTTAAAATATCATGGGGCCAAAAAAAAGCAACCCCGTCCCCTGGGGAAAATGGAGCTGGTAAAAACAGACTCCAGAGGGGGTGGAAAATTTGGGATAAGAGGGGAATGGTTTTTTTTTCTATGTGTTGCCAAACCCCACATATTTTAACCACCCAAAATGTATAAAACAAAAATGGTCTTATTAGGATAGGGGGGAACAAAACGTAGGTAGATGGGGGGATTATAAAAAAAGCTATATATTTGCATGGGAACCCCAAAACTTATTAGGCGCATTTAGGGAAGGGATTGGGGAAATAAATTATTTCTCTGAGAAAATTTATGGATTTATTTTCAAATTTGATGGAACCCCAAGCCCCAAAGATTGAAATTATTTTTTTTCATTATTTGGAACCCCACAAGGGGGCAGAATATTTCACTTGTGGGACTTCTCAGGTCCAGTCAAAGTGGGGACGGTCTGGGGGAAAACAAGGGCTTTACTTCGGGTACCCCCGTGATGACCTCCGGATTCCAAATTTCAGGGTTCTTTTTTTTTACCTTTGGTTGGGGATTTTTGATTGTGTGGGATTGTTGAAAAGTGACTTAGTCTAAAAAGATGGATGGCTCATCACGGGCATGGGAGAAGGTTTGTTTGGAATCCAGGCATGAAAGGGGGAGAGGCATAAATTCTCTTGGGAGAAGGAGGCCAACTTGTCGACAAGGAGGGGGGCGCTTGGCAGGGGCACCCTGGGGTCTTTTTGCTTGGGCCGAAAAACGGGGATCCGGGAAGGTGATGGGCCAGGGATTCCGTAGGGGGTGAAACCCGCCCTCGGGAAAAAAGCCCTTGAGGTTTGGTTGTTGTCGGGGGAAAGGGGGGCGGGTCTTTGAAAGGTGGGACATTTGGGGGCTGGCCTGAGGTGTTCAAGCGGGGGGACCATGGGGGGGGGGGGGGGACCTCGATTTTCGCCCACAAGAGCTGGGCTAACGGGCAAAACCAAAAGGCTTGAAAAATTCCCATATTTCTGTGCCACAAGGCCAAAATTCTGTTACAGCGAAAAAGAATTTTTTATTCCAAGTTTAGTTAAAAAAACCAAGGGGGAAATCCTTTATTACCTTTTTCATTTTCACCGTGGGGGGGGGGAAAACATAAATTTGCAACAAGTAAAAAATTTTTGTGAATATTAGGTTTATACGATAAAAAAGGGCGGGGATAAAAACTTACTTTCCTTGTCGCAAACGGTTCCTTCCCCTCCATGGAATTCGGGGGACGGGTTTTCCCTCTGTAAACGGGCGCTTCAGATGCTTTTTCCCGGGGGGGGGGGGGGGACGGGAGAAAACTCCCCTTGGGGGGGAGCCACAGGCAAGGCCACCCCACGGGGCCCCCCAAAAAAGTGGGCCCGCTTGGGCAAGAAGCGGTGATTAGATGGTTAGGCGGCGAAAATGTGGGTTTCCCGGGCTGCAGGCGGTGGTTCCCCAAGGAGTGACGGAAAAGGACTCGGGAGGGAGGGCCCCCAAGAGGGCCGCACCCCAGGAGGGGAGGGCGGGGGACAAAATTATGCGAGGAAAATTCATTTGATGGTAGGCGGAGTCTGTAAAGGCAGAAAAAAAAGGGGGTTTGGGGGGGGGAACAGTTTTTTTGGAGGGGCCACTTTACATGAGGAAAAAAGAAAATCGCTTAGGGAAAAAATTGGGATGCCCATTGAGGAAAACAAAAAAAAAAAAAAAAAAACAAACTAATTCAGGGGGGGGGGGAAAAGTTAACCGGAGGAAAAGGGGAAAAAAAGCTGGTTTTGTTTTTTTCCTTACCGTGCTTGTTGTTCTGGGGAGCCAGGAGGGAGGGGGGGGGGGACGGGTTGTGGATGGGGGGGCGGTTCTGGCCAGGGGGAGCCCGGCGAATAATTTTAATTTTTAACCGGGAGTGGGACGGAGGGGGCCAGGGGGGGGGGAGGGGTGGGCAAAAAGGGGGGGAAAAAACCTAATCCTGGGTTGAGCGGAAAAGGGGGGGGGGGAACCGTACCTAGATGCAACGGGAAGGGCCTATTGGCGTTTAAAAAACTTTAGTATAGTAATTTTCCAGTCCCTTATTGTCAACAGGGGCTTTCCCTGGACAACGGCCAACAAAAAAAATGGTTGCTTGGTGTTTTGTCCTTTTTTGTGGTATGTTTCGGTTACAAGAAAAAGTTGGCTTTTTTATACGGTGTTTTGTATTTTTCGTTATTTTAAAAAAATTTTCCATTTTACCACCCCACCCCCACCCCCCAAACCACACCACCAACCGTGTTTATATTTGAAAAAAAAATATGGGTTTTTATTATTTTACCAGGGAAAAAAGTTATATATGTTTTGTTATTACCGTTCTGAATTCCAGTTTCTGAGCCTTCTAATTTTTTATTGGGACCAATATGTATATGTAAATTTGTTTCCAACAACCTACCTGTTAAAAAATCTCTTCTACCATCTGTTATATTTTTCTAATAAAAAATTTTTTCACACCCACATAATTAACAACAAAAATATATATTATGTATATATATTAAAAAATTTATGGGCAAACCCATTCCACCCACCACAAATATTTTAATGGGTAATTATATTAGTTGGTATATAATGGGCATATATATTGGATACCTAATATATATTATTATTTTATATTATAATAAATTATATTAAATTATTTTTTGGCATATGGTATATATTAATTTATATATATATATATATAAATTATATATATATCATATATAATATCTGGGCCATTATATACAATATGGCAATTTTTTATTTTTTTAATTACCATATATGCAATTATTATTATATAAATATATATATATTTTATTATTAATTATATATTAATATATATTATATTATATGTAACATACCACCAAACATTTAATATGTGTTGGTGTTGTGTATTCATCAATAACTCTAAAGGTATGTTTATTTCCTTCATAAAAACATTTTACCTTAGAAGTATGGGGAAATGGATACGAGCAAAAACTTTATGAATTCATTTACCACCACCCCAACCACAACCCCAAACATTCCATGGTTTAATTATTTTTTTTTTAACATTGGTGTTTAGATATGTGTGGTCAAAAAAAAACGAACAATACCACAAAAAATGGGGAAAAATTTGTTATCAGTGGGAACAAAAAAAAAAAAAAACAAAAAAAATCCACTGCTATAAATAAAAAATTAAAAAATTTTCTTTTTACCAAAACATTTTTTACCCTAGAGTATGGAAAATGATACGAAAGCCCAATACTTTATGGAATTTCTTTTTTAAACCAACCCAACAATATACACAAATCCATGTATTATAATTATATTATAAAGTAAAATATATTTATAATAATAATATATATTTATATATATTATTATATATATAAGATATATTAAAATAACATTACCATAACCAAACCAAACATGGGGGGGGGGGGGGGGGGGGGGGGGGGAACAAACCACACACACCCAACCCCCCCCACAACCCGGCCATTTCCATGTAATATATTGATTATACATATACCCCACCCCCCACCACATGGAAGTGTGTGTGGTGTAAACAAAAATAAATAATAAAAGTATGGCTTCGTAAATTATTTTTCCATTTTTTTTTACTTAAGGGTTATTTTTTAATGAAGGGGAAGTTTAATTTTTAATTATAAGCCCAAAAAAAGGGGAATTGTGTCCACTGAAATAAAAATAATTTGGGGTTTTAGTTTCATTTGGATAGAGGATATCTGATTGGCGGAAAGTCTATGGAAAAACGGGCTTGTAATTGAACAATTTCCACGGATTTGGGCATCCCGCCAGGGAGGTCGGTTGGGGAAAAATTCCGTGTTTGCTGAACATTTCGTAATTTTTTTTGAATGGATACCAGGGCTTTTTGTGCCACACTGTAAAAAGGTCAAACGTATTTCGTAAACGTATTGACTTTCAGGGCGTGCGGGTTGGGGACAAAATTACAAAAAAAGGTTGTTAAAATTTCATTTGTCGGTTTTCGGGATATAAATTTTTACTGGGGAAAAATAAAAAACGTTGATGTAAATTGTTACTTAAAAAGTATTCTCCCAAAATTAGGATCCCGTGGAAGGGAGTATTTTTCTAAAGGGAAAAAGCCTTTTTTTTTGTTGTTTGTTTAAATGTTTAAATGGGTACTTTTATGTTTTTCTTTACGGAATTTTTCTTATTTTTTCGTTTAAAAATCCGGCAATATTTTCGGGTTTTCGTTTTGGTGTTTAAGTAATTCTTTAGGTTAAATTTTTTTTCATGTGATTTAGAAGGATATCTTGCCGTAAAAAAATATCTTATTTTTTAACCTACAAATTGTGTTTTAAGGGGGATTCTTAAACTTTGGTATGTTAAACATGGCATTTATATATATTTAGATACTAATATTTATTTTATTATATATAATATATAAAAAAATATAAATTTCATTTTATAATTTATACATATATATATTTTAAAATTAAATTAATTATATTATTTATTATATATAAATATATTGAAAAATTATAAATTATAATTATAAAAACTTATTTTATACCCCGTAGAAAAAATTTATTGGCATATGTAACATTTTTTGATTTTTATTAAGGGGAAATTTCGAAAGTTGAAAAAGTGGGGATTGAGGGAGGAGGTTTATAAAATTAAAAAGTTTCGGAAACAAGGATAAAAATTTAGTGTTTATTGGCAAAAAAGGGCACCCAGGAAAGGGCCCAGGTTTCAGATCCAATTTTCCCATGGGGTTCCAAACCCAATTTTGGCCAACAGAGATTTTCCAGTCCTTTTGATTTTGCTTGGACAAAAGCTAAATCATTTTTGCCTTCAGGGGGGAAAGGTGAATTTCAAGGTTGTGGTGTTGTAAAAAATTAAGGGGGAAATGTGGGGAAAAAAATGTTTGAAAACATTGGTTTGAAAAAATGGATTGTTTTCCAAGATGGAGAAAAGGGGAGGATGGTCTAGTACAAAACTTCCTTCCATTGAGTATTAAAAAAATGTTTGTATTAAAAAAAATTTTGGGGAGGGGTGATGTGAAAAATTGGGATGGAGGGTTTTTACTAGCATTTTTGGAAGGGAAGGAACGTGGTCGAGCATGGACGAAGGGGGGAGAATCCCTCCCTGGGAGGGGGGGAGGGATTGGCATTTGCTGAAATTGGGGGGGGGGGGGGACGCTTGCCCCACAGGCACTTGGGGGGGGGTCGTTTTCCCTTGGGAGAGGCGATTGGCCTGGGTTTCGTTTAACTTCGATTGGGCGGGGAGGACTTGAGGTTTGTCGGGGATTTTCTTCGAAAGGGCCGGGTTCTGGGGGAAAGGTGGGGGGGAACATTGGGAAAGGGGGGGAGGTTGAAGGCGGGATCGGCGGGGGGCGGTTGCCTCGATTTCGCCAGGAGCAAAAACTTGGGCGATTGCAAAAAGGCGGGCCCGGGAATCCAAGGTTTCTGGGCGGGGGGACCCAGGGCCACCTTTGGAGAAAATAAGGTATGTGGGATTTAGGGGGACACCACTCGTTGTTTAAGTGGGCGTTTTAACAAATATCGTTTTGTGTCGTGGAGAAGCCCCCAACGGATTTTTTTTTAGAAAATATATTTTGGTGATTCTTGGACGGTTAATGATCCTTTCTCCTTAAAGAAAACATTTTTCCGTCAAAATTTACAAAAAACCTCAACTTCGTTTCTCCATCTTCCAATGGAATTCGGGTGGGGACGTTCCCTCCTGTAAAAAAAAACGGTGGGCGTTTTCAAGATTTGCTTCCGATTAAGGGTGAAAAAAAAAAAAAAAAAAACTCACTTTGGAGGCCACCCCGGCAGGGGGGGGGCCGCCCACGCCCCAAAAAGCTGGCTGGTTGCCAAGGGGGAGCCGTAGTTTTGACAGTGGTGAAGCGGGGCGAATTGGTCCGGGCTTTGCGGGCGGGTGGTTTCCCAAGAGGGGGAAAAGGAGGGGAGGGGACTCAGAGGAGGCCAGGGGAGGGCCGGACACAAGGGGAGGAGGGGGGGGAGGCCGACGGAAAAAACCCCGCGAAGAGTTCATGATTGCAATCTAGGAAGGGGTGAGAAGAAGAAAGGGGAGGAAATCGGGGTTTTTTTTCAAGCAAACTTTTTTTTTCTTTGATTATTATTCCTTTCCCATAATTTTAAATTTTTATTTCAATTTAAACACATTGTTATGTTCTCTTAATATAGTTGTTATCAAAAAAACAATTTTTAAATTTAACCTTTTTTTTTCAGGTTTACCCAGTTTTTAAAAAAAAAAAGACGGGGGGACAAGTGAAAAAAAAAAAAAAAATTTCCCAAGTCCAAATTTTCAGGTTCTATTAACCTGTGTTGTGGTTCTGGCGAGGGGCGGAAAAACAAAAAAAAAAAGAAAAAACAGGGGTTTCTGGTAACTAAACCGGGAAGGGCTTTCAAGGGCCGCGGGGTATTTTATTAAAGCGGCCGGGGAAAGGAAACATTTTTTTGGCAGTGAGGGAAAAGGGACCTTTTTTTTGTTAATTTTTTTTTCTGGATTGGAAAGGGGGGGCCATCGCGCCCAGGGGTACCCTAAAAAAACAAAAAAACGTGTTCGGCTGGACTTTTTAACATAGCTATTCGTTTTTTCAATCTGTGGGTTTTTCATTTTACCCGGCGGGGAAAACAAAACAAGTTAATATTATTAATATATATAATTAGTAATATATATTATATTTTTTATATATATATTAATTTATATATATACATATATAATATATATAATATATATTTGTATTTATGGTATATTTTTATTATATTATTATAATATTTTATATATATAATATATATATTTAAAATATAATATAATATGATTTAGGTTATATATATTACTTGATTAACACCAACCCAAAAAGACCCCCCAAAAAAACCCCCCCCACCCATATGGTGTTGTATTCTGTTGTATCTAAAAAAAAATTATTGTTTACAGGGATCAATTTGGGGCAAAAAAAAAAAATTTGCTTGTTGGTTACAGGTTTTCAGTTCAAAACGGAAGTTACAAAAAAAAAAAAAAAAAGGGAAAATTGGCAAAAAAAAAAAAAAATTTTCGTTTTGCCAAAAAAAAAAAAAGATTTGTTGCTTCTTTTTTTGGGAGAAGAAGGAAGAAAACAAGAAAGGAAAAAAAAAAAAAAAAAAAACCAAAGGTTTGGTTAAATCATCCAATTATTGCATTCCCACACCCCCACACACAACCACACCCACCACCCCCACCCCCCCACCCCAAACAACCCCCCCCACCCCCACACACCCCCCCACAAAAAACACACACAATATTATAATTACTTATAATATTATATTATTTAATATATATTATATTATATAGATTTATATAATTAGTATATTAAAAATTTTAACATTATCTATATAAAATATATT
Source organism: Penaeus monodon (assembly GCF_015228065.2). Taxonomy (NCBI): domain Eukaryota; kingdom Metazoa; phylum Arthropoda; class Malacostraca; order Decapoda; family Penaeidae; genus Penaeus; species Penaeus monodon. The sequence continues at coordinate 38,337 of NW_023660185.1, read as the reverse complement.
ATATAAAATTTTACCATATTAATAATTATAATAAATATATTATATATATATATATATTTTATTATATATTAGGTATATATTATATTAATATATGAATATATAAATTCATATTATTATTATTATAATTTATATAATTATAACTTATAAAATCATATTATTAATTAAAATTATTATATATTAGGTGGTTGTGTGTGGTGTTGGGTGTTGTGGTGTGTGTGTGTGGTTGTAATTTATATTTTAAACCTACAGTATTACAATAAAATGGAATTATATTTAATTATATATTATATATATATATATTATATAATATATTTAATTTATATTTTATGTGTTGTTGTGTGTGTGGTGTGTTGTGGTGTTGTGTGTGTGTGTTGTGGTGTGTTAAAAATATTATAAAAATTGTTATATATTTGTATGTTTTAAAATTAATATATGGTATTAATGGCGGTGTTAAATTTATATATGTTATTTCATTTTTATGTAAATGTATATATGTAATCTCTCTTCTTTCTTTCTGGTTAACCCATTAGAACAACAAACACCACACAACACAACCCACCCCACAACCCCACAACCACAAAAACACACCCCCCACCCAAAAAAACAACACCAAACACACCCCACCCACCAACCAACCCACCCCCCACACCCAACCCAACCCCAAACAACACCAACCACCACAACAAAACCACACCACAACATTATTATTATAATTTAAATTAATTATAATAATTAATTATTAATATATATAATATATTATGAATGTGTTGTGTTGTGGGTTGTGTGTTGGTGTGTGTGTGTTGTGGTGTTGTGTGGTGTATTTAACACCCCAAACCGCATATTAATAATTATATATATTATAAATATAATATATATATTATAATATTAGATTATAATATATTAGCATCTATATATATAATAAAAATTTATTATAAATATATATATAATTATATATATTATAATCATATATATATATCATATTTAATTATATATGGGGCAGAAAAATACCATTTTATTATTAAAAAATTATATATTGTATTTTTATTTTCTATAATTTCTCTATTTATCAAACCTTCTTATATAATGGCATTATTAATGTATTAATAGGTTATATTTATATAATAATTATAGTAATATATAAAATATTATATAATATTTTATATAATCTATATAATTTATTATTCTAATTTAATTAATACATTTATACAATGTATATGTATCTGTTTTAAATGCATATAAAAAACTATCTATTTAAATAATCTGTTGTCTATTCTTATCTATCTATTTTAAACATATTTTTACACATTAAACAACATATTTAGGTCTGTATCAGTTTTTAACATTACTTGGCATAATATATTATAAATAATGTATATATTAAATTAATATTATATTATTATATATTTATATTTTAGGTAGATATAATAATATAATATATTAGATAGGACTTTAGGATAGCTAGGTTAAGGGGGGGGGGGGGGGGGGGGGGGGGGAAAGTAAAGAAATATTTAAAAAAAATTAAAAAAAAAAATATGTATATATTGTATATAATTTGGTTAAATTATCTATCTAATTTCTTTATCGTAAAACCCTTACCCACCCACAAACCCCAACCCACACCAAACCTTTCAACCGGCCCAACCACCACCCACACACCCACACCACCACCCCACAACACACACCCCCCCCCCCCCACCCCCACCCCACACAACAAACAACACAACCCCCCACCCACATATAAATATATAATTTTATTAATAATAATTATAATATATTATATAATTTAATTAAATATATATATAATATATATATATATAATTATTCTATATCTATATATATTGGTGTGTTTGTGTTTGGTGGGGTAATGTATAAATTATATTATATATTATAATTTATATAATATTATATAATATTAATATTATATTTATATAAAATATTATTATAATATATATGGACTCGTTAGTGGGGCATGGTACTTTTTTTTATTGTGTTGTGAAATTTTTACAAAAAAAAAAAAACCATTCCCAGGACTGTAAAGGGGGCCGGAAAAGATGGGGCCCCTAACAAGAGGTAAATGGTAGGTGGGGGGGAATGAAGTGGGTTAGGGGTAAGGGGAAGGGGGCGGGAAGGGCCACAGGATTGTTAATGGGGGGGGGTTGGGGGGTACTCCTTTTTTATTTGTTATTAAGTAATTGGTGGTTGAAGTAAAAAACGGGGGCTTGCGCCGAGGGGGGGAAACGAGGTGTTGGGGCACCCTTTTCGGGCTCCCCCGCAGGGGGGAGGTTCTGCCCTGTAATCTCCTTTTTACAAAGGGGGTTTAAACGATGGGGCATAGAAAATCCGTTTGGCCTTAAAAAAAACAAATTATGGGCAAAAAAAAAAAAAAACATTGGTGAGGAAAAGGGGTTTTTAAAGTGTTTAACAAAAAACAATGACCATCAAGGGCTCTGGTGGGAAGGGGGGATTAGGGAACCCCAATTACCAACATTTAGGGGGGAAATTTATACAAGGGGGCATGGTCGGGGAAATATAAAAACAAACCATATACAAAAATCAGAAATTAAAAAAAACCATTTTTTTAGGGCATTACAATTTTTCAGTAAAACACAATTTTTTCACAATAGTATAAAAAAAAAAAGGCGGGTTTTTACAAAAACAAGGGGGGGGAACCCCCACCAACCCACAACCCAATTATAATTGGTTTGGTGGGTTGTAAATGGGGGTATTTATATATAGGATAGGGAATATATTTAAATTTGTGGGTGTGTGTGTGTGGGGCCTGGTGTATATTAAAAATGGGATTTTATTTATTAAAAAAATATTATATATATATTATAATATTATAATAAATATATAATATTTATAAATATTTATAATAGCCCACCCAAAAACATGCATGCATTTTTTATGTATTGTTATGGGTGTAGGTATTGCCATGGGCCATGCAATTGGTAATGGTTTACATTGGGCCCTATGTTATCATGGGGCCATTTCATAGGTATGGATACATGGTTCATTGTTCCGTACATGGTTCATGGCATATTGTAAAAAACATTTAGGGGGGAAAAACAAAAAAAAAAAAAAAAAAACTTTTTTATGTAAATATAAATATAGGGGAATTTAAATTTTAAAAAAACTTTCAATATATTTGGGGGGGGAAAAAAAAATTTGTTTTACAGAACCGGAAAAAAGGGAAACAAACAGGGAAACAGGATTACGTGTTCTCCATCCGTTTATGATTGCATTTGGTTTATAAATTCAAATTTGGCATTTTTTTGGGGGAAAATTGTTAAATTATATATAATATATATAAATATTTATATATATAAACTATATAAATATATATATATTTACCACCAATTTAATTATATGTTGTGGTATGTGTTGGGGGTCTATTTGTAAATGGTAGATATATAAACATTATTATTGGGTGTTTGTGGTGTCTATTGTTTTTTGTGTGTTTTGCGGGTTGTGTTTAGTGACTTATTAATATTTTAAAAAAAAAACGATTTTAGTTTTAAATTTATATTACGTTTTTTACATTATATATTAACATTAATATGGATGGGTTTATTAAAATATAATTATAATATATATTTATCATATTATATATATAATATAATATATATTAATATAAATATTTATTGAAGGGACAAAAAATTATATGTTTGTTTTTGGGTTGCTTGTTGTTTTGTTTTTGTTTTGTTTTTAAACCCCTATTTTATTTTTTTAAATTTTAAATTTAGTATTAAAACTTTGAAATTTTTTAAATTTTTTTTTTATTATTTATAATAAAAAAAATTATTTTTTTTTTAATTAGGGGAAAAAAAAAATTTAATAAAGAAAAAGGGGGTTTTAATGAAAGAAAAGGGGTTTTTTAAATTTTTTTTTACAAGGGGGAAGAAAAAGTGAAAAAAACACTTTGACATTCCTGTAAAAACTCAGGCCTGTCGGGGACGGTCTGAAAGCATGACTGTCCCTGCGTGTGTGTGTGTGATGATGTGATTGGAGGTGCTTAGTCAAGGGGGTGCTATGTAGCATGAGAAGGTGGAACCCGCATGAAGGAGGATCCTCTTGGAGAGGGGGCGACTGTGAAAAAGGACGCTGCAGGGCCCGGCGTCTTTCGGGCGAACTTGGATCCGAAGGTGAGGCCCAGATCGAGACCCTCGGGAGCCTTTTAGGTTTTTCTTGTTCTCGAAGGCGGTCTTTTAAGGTGGACAGGGGGGGCGGAAGCTGTTCAGGGGGGGCATGGACTCGATTTTTGCACAAAGCTTGGCCCCCAAAACCCCGCTGAATCCATTCCCCGTGCCACAGCAATTTTTTGCAGAAAAAAAAAAAATGTCCATTAAAAAAAAAAAAATTTCCCGGGGAAATTCCCTTCCCCATGCTTTTTTTTTTTCCCAAACTTTTATACCCTAGGTTGCACAAAAAAAAAAAGTTTTTGTGAAATATATTTTTTTTTAAAAAAAATTTAAAATTCTTTTTTAAAAAAAAAGGGGTCCCCCCTTCCCCAGGGGGGAATGGGGGGGACGTCCCCCCCGAAAAAAGGATTTTTTCGGGAAAGTTTTCCCGACGGATTACCCCCCCTTGAACCCACCAAAAGGGGGGCCCACCCCCCCAAAAATGTGGTTTGGGGCAAAAAACAGGGGGGATAGTGGTGCGGGCCCCGAGGGGGCCCGGCTGCGGGGGGGGGTTTTTCCCGGGGGAAAGGGGGAAAGGGGGGGCCCCGGGGGGGCCCCAGGGGGGGGCCGCACAGGGGAAGGGAAAAAAAAAACCCCCAAAAAATTTTTCATAGGGGGGGGGAGTCTGTGAAAAAAAAAAAAAAGTTGGGGCCCGTGGGGGGGGACTACGCAAAAAAAGAAAAAAAAATTTTTTGGGAAAGAGGGGCCATAAAAAAAAAAACCTTTTTTCCGGGAAAAAAAAAAAAAAAAAAGGGGAAAAAGTGTTTTTTCCCTTACCGCTTGTGTTCCCGGGGGGGGGAAGAGGGGACGGGGGGTGGAGGGACGGGTTTTTTCCGGCAAAAAAGGCGCGATTTTTTTTTTACCGGAGCGGGGAGGGGGGGGGGCAGGGGGGGGGTTTGGGAAGGAACCCCTTACCCCGGGTGAAAAAAGGAAAGGGAACGAAAATTTCCTAGGATGAAAGTAAGGGGTTTTACGGGGCTGAAAAATTTGAGGTTTTTTTCAATCCCTTAAGTTACGACCCTTTTCTAAAAACCCCCCAAAAATTTTGTGGTTTTTTCCCCTTTCTAAAAAACTTTTTACAATAGGGGTTTTTTAACCCGGGATTTTTTTTTGGGGCCCATTTTTTTTTTCAAAAAACCCCACCCACCCCCCCCACCCCAAACCCCCAAACACAAAAAACCCAAACCAAAACCCCCAAATAAAATTATAATATAATTTTTAATATTTATTATAATATATATATATTATTATTTAAACAAAAATATATATTGGGCTGAAAAAGATGAATAGGGGGTTTTACTTTTTCAAAAATTTTTAAAAACCCCAATTTTTGGGGTTTTTGGGGGTATATTTATATTTTTTTTTTAACTATGAAAAATTTTTATATAAGTAAAATATATAAGAAAAGAATTAATGTTTTGCCCCCCAACCCACCCCAAAAATTTTTATCAAAATCTGTCCTTTCTTATTATTCTTTTCTATATTTTTACATTTTTAACAAAATTTAAAATATATATGTTTTTTGGGGTAAAATTTTTATTTCGTTTGTCAAACCCTTTTTGTATCAAAATTTCGAATTAATTTTTCCTTAAACTTTTTTTCGGGGGCCCCCCCTTAAATGTATATTTTTTGTTTATTAAAAAATAAAACCCCTTTTTAATTTTCCTGTAAGTTATTCATTTACCCCATATTTAAAATGTAAAAAAATTTTGCATTTTTTATTTTGTTTTTTTAAAAAATTTATGTTTTAAAAACCCCCACCCCAAACCCCACAACCACACACAAACCCACAACACGGGGGGCCCAACCACAACCCACACAAACCCCCCCCCCAAAAATTTTTTAAAATATATTTTAATTAAAATATATAATTAATTAAAATATTTTTTTAAAAAATTTTTATATATTTATTAAAATATAATTTTTTTTTTTTTTTTTAAAAAAAAACACCCCCCCCACTTTGCATATTTTACATTTTTATTTTTAAATATTTATTATTAATAAAAATTATAAAAACAATAATTATATATTTTAAAACCAACCACCCCCCCACCAAAAAAAAGACATTTTTTAAGATACCACAAAAAAAAAGCCCCCAAAAAAAGAAAACCCCCCAACCACCCCCCAAAAACAAACACCCCCCACCCCACCCACACAAAAACCACACCAATAAAAAATTATATAAAATATTATAATTTTAAATTATATTTTATTATATTATGATATATATATTAAAAAATTAGATACATAAAACCCCCAACCCCCCCCCCCACACAAAACCCCCCCAACAAAACCCCCCACAACAACCAAAACCCCCCAAACCACCCCCAAAATTTTATAATATATTTTAAAAATTTATATAAATTATTTATAATAAATTTATAAAAAAACACCCCCACAAAAAATTTGGTGGGGGGTGGGTTGTGGATTTAAATTTTTTAAAAATTTTTTTTAAAAATTTTTTATAAATTATATTTTTCTATTTTGTTTTTAATAAAATTTTGTGTGGGGCGGGGTGCTTTCTTTTTTATTAAAAAAGAAAAACCCCCCCCAAAACCAAAACCAACACCCCCCCCTTTTAAATATATTATTAATATATAAAATATATATATAAAATTAAATTATATATATTTTATATAATACATATTTTAATAATATTATATTATATATTTAAAATTTTTAATTTTTATTTTTTAACCCCCCCCCAAAACCCAACCCCCAACCCCCACCCCCCAACACCCACCCACACATTATATTTATAAAATTTTAAATTATTTTTTAAATTAAATATATTTTTATTATAAATTAATTTTAATTTTTTGGTGGGGTTTTGGGGGTTGTTGTTGGGGGGTTGGTTTGTGTTGGTGTTTTTTTTGGGGATATGTTTTTTTTTAAAAAATATTATTATAAATTATTATAAATTTAATAATATATATATATATTTATAAAATAGGGGAAAAAAAAAAAACCCAAAATACAAAAAAAAAAAAAAATTTTTTTTGGGGAAAAAAAAAGGGGGGGGGGGGGGAAAAAAACCATTTTTTTTGGAAAAAAAACCCCCCCGGTTTTTCCATTTTCCCAAGGGGGGTTTTTCCTTCCCCTTTGTCAAAACCGGGGGAAAAGGTTTTTTTTTTCTATTCATTTTTATAAATATAAAATTTTTATTATAAAATATAAAATTTTAAATTAATTTATATATATAAATTTTTAATTTTTTTTATGCACAAAATAATATCGGGGTTTTTTTAAAAACCCAAAAGGGGACCAACCCCCCCCAACCCAAACACCCCCCCCAAACCCCACAAAACAAACACACCCACCCAACAACACAACCAACCCACATAAACCACCCCCACAATTTAATAAAAAAAAATATAAAAATATATATTTTAAATTTATAATATAATAATTATATAAAACCCCTTAAAATAAAATTATATGTAATTTTTAAAATTATAAAATATTATATTTAAAAAAATTAAATAATTATTAATTTTTTATTTAAATTTAAAAATTTTAAATTTAATAAATTATATTTAAATATAATATATATAATGTATATAAAATATATTTAATTAAATATAATAATATTTTTTAATTTTATATTTTATAATATATTTATTTTAAAATTAAAATAATTTTAAAAAATAAAAATAATGTTATTATTATCTGGGGTGGGTTTTTTACCAACCCCACCCCCCAACTTTAATTTTTGGTTAGTTGGTGGGGGGGCCCCCCCGTACATATATATATAAAATTTTAAAAATTTTATTTATAAATTTTAATTATATATAAAATATTATAATAAATATTAATATTTTAAAAATTTTAAAAACTTTTAAAAACCACAACATACCCAAACACCCCCCCCCAAAACCCCCCTTTATGGAAATCAAAACCCCCACGGGCCGTCCCCCCCCTGTTTTGTATAGTATATTTTCGTTTTTTTTTTGATTTGGCCAAAAATCAAAAAAAAAGGGGGGCATTAACTTTTAAATTTTCCTTTTCCCAATTCGGTTTTCCTTTATTACAATTTGGGTGGGTTTGGGGGTGGGTGGGGGCTTTTTAATTTAATTTAAAATAAAAAAAATAAAAAAAAAAAAAAAAAAAAAAAAAAAAATATAATAATATTATTTTTAAAAAATTTTTTTTTAAATTTTTTTAAAAAACACCAGCAAAAAATTTTTTTTTTTGGGGGCCCATGAGGGTTTATTTAAACCCCCCTTGCTATTAAAACTGAAATTTTTTTGTAAGGGAAAAAAACCCAAAAAAGCCGTTTTTTGCACATGCAGCAATGTTTAACATTAAAAACCCCACTTTTTAAATATAAATATTTTTAATTATATTTTATATATATTATATTTTTTAAAAATTAATATAATTATTTTTATTAAAAATAAAAATTTTTTTGGGGGGGGGAAAAAATTTGCTATTTTACAGGGGAAAAAAAAAAAAGTGGTATTCATGGTATTTTTATATTTTTAAAAACGGGGACACAAAAACATGCGTATGTTATTTTTTCATTTTCATTTTTTTTTTAAACCCCCCCCAACCAAAATTTTAAAATTTTTTTTTTGTTTTAAATTTTTATAATTTTTAACAATAAAAAAATTTTTCTTTTTTGACCAACCCAAAATTTGGTTTTTTAATGTATTTATTAATTAAAAATACACCCAAATGGGGTTGTTATTTTTTTTTTTCTTTTTTTTTTTTTGGAAAAAAAAAAAATTTAAAAATTTTTTAAAAAGGGGGGGGGATTTTTATTTAATAAAAAAAAAGAAAAAGGGGCCCCCCCAAATTTTTTTGTTTTTTGGGGGTTTATTCTTTTTTTTTTAAAAAAAAAGGGGGTTTTTTTAATAAAAAACGGGGGCTTTTTTGGGGGGAAAATTTTTCCTGAAAAAACTTATCCGCATTAAAAAAAAAAGGGGATTTTTTCCCGGGGGTTTTTTTTGTTTTTTTAAATTGGGGGTTTTTTTTAAGGGGGGGGTATAATGGGCTGGGAATTGGGGAACCCCGGGGGTTTTTTGGGGGGGCCCCCCCGGGGGAAAAGGGGGAAACCCCCCTTTCGAAAAAAGGGGGGGGGGGGGAGGGTTTGGGGGGCCCTTTCCCCTTTTTTTGGGCCCCCGGGGATCAAGGGGGACCCCCCAGGGGGGGGGGGGGGAACCCCCGGGGGGGACCCCCCCGGGGTTTTTGCGGCCGGGGGGGTCTTTTTTTGGGGGGGGGAAAACCCGGGTGGGGAAAAAAAGCGCCCGGGGACTTTTGGGGGGGGTTTCCCCCCAAAAAAAGGGGTTGGGGGGAAACCCTTTTTGCCCTTTTCCGGAAACCCCCAATTTTTTGGGAAAAAAAAAGGGGCCAAAAAAAAAAAAATTTAAAAAACCCCTTTCTTTTTTTCCACTTTTTAAAAAGGGTGTAAAAAAAAATTTTGTTTTTTTTTAATTTATAAAAAATTTTTTTTTTTTTCCCAAAAAACGTCTCCCCCCATGGAAAAGGGGAAACCCCCCCCCCTCCTGAAAAAACCTCTAAAAGGAATTTTTTCCCCCGACGAAAAAAAAACTTCCTTTAAAAGCAACCGGGGAAAAGGGCCCCCCCACGCCCAAAAGGTTTTTGCTTCCCCAGAAAAAGGGGATAAGTGGTAGGGGGGCGTGGGCCCCGGCGCGGGGGGTTTGGTTTTCCCAGAAAGGGGGGAAAAAGGGGGGGACTCGGAGGGGGCCCCCCAGGGGGGCCCCGCACCAGGAAAAAAGGGGGGGACAAACTTTTGCGAGAATTTCCATGAGGGGTGGGGGGGGAAAGTCTGTGGGGGGAAAAAAATTTTTGGGAAGTGAGTCTAACCATAGAAAATTTTTTTAGAAGGGGATTTTTCATGAAAAAAAAACCACCCCAGAAAGTACCAGAAAAAAAAGGGAAGCTTTTTTTCCCCCCTTTTCCCTGTTTTGTGTTTCGGGGAAGCAGGAAGGGGGGGGCCCGAGTGTGGGGGGGCCCGGTTTTTCCTGGAAAGGGCCCGGGGATTATTTTTTAAACCGAGGGGGGACGGAGGGGGGGCCCGGGGGGGAAGGGGGACCATTCCTGGCTTTAAAAAAGGGAAAAAAAGCAAAAAAAACGTTTTTCCGGGGGATGGAAAGAAGGGGTTTTACGGGGCTGTAAATTTAGTGGGGAGTTTTTTTAATTTTCCCTTTGAGTACGACTTCCAAAAACCCCCAAAAAAATTTTATTTGTGGGTTTTGTTATGTGAAAACGTTTTTTTTCCCCCAAAAAATTTTTGTTTTCACGCATTTTTTTTCCCACCCAAAAAAAAAAATATAGGGTTTTAAATAATGTTAATTAGATTTTTAACATAGATGAAATATATAATAACGCATGTGTGTATATATTGGTGTTTTGGGGGAAAAATGTGTGTGGGGAAATTTTTGGGGGGGGTGTGTTGCCAAAAAAAAACCTTATTTTAAAAAACTTTTAATGGGGGCATTTTTAAAAAAAAATTGTATTTTTTATATAAATTTAAAAATTTAAAAAATTTATCTTTTTTTAAATTTAATATAATTAATATATTAAATTATTATTAAAATTTAATATTTTTTCCCAAAAAAAAAAAAAAAAGAAAACACAAAAAACAACCCCCCCCCAACCCCCCAAAAACCCCAAATATTTATATTAAATTTTATAATAATTTTTAATATTTTATTTAATAAAATTAAAATATTATGTTTTTAAATATTTATAAATATATATATAAAAAATAAATATGTATATTATATTTTATTTAAAAATTATTTAATTAATATTTTATATATATATAAATATAAAAATAAAAAAGGTTTTTGAAAAAAAATTCCCCAAGATATTAATTTTTACAGGGAAATCTCAGGTGAGAAAAAAAATCGGGGTTGGGGGGCCCCTTTAAAATTTTCCCCGGGGGGGGACCCCCCCCCCCCCCCCCCCCTCCGTTTCCCCTTTTACTCCCCCCAAACCCCCCCCAGTCCGGAAAAACAAAAACTAGCATTTTGTATTTTATTTTATTTTTTTTTTGTCCATCTACCTACCTTAAACCTTTTTTTTCCCTATCGTCTATATCTATTTTTCTACCCCTAAAAAACTTCTCTCCCCCCTTTTTTTTGTATAATGTTTTTTTACACACCCCCCCCCGTTTTTTTAAAATGTAAATAAATTTATATAAACCAAAAAGTAAATATTTAAAGGGGAGGGGGTTTTATATTTTAAAAATTATAATTATATTTTAAAAATATATAAATTATAATATATATAATTTTTATAAAATATAAAAAATTTATTATATAATTAAAACCAAAACCACACAAACAAAAACCCACCCACAAAACAAAACCCAAATATAAATTATATTAAATATATAAAATTAAAAAATAAAATATTATTTTAAACCATAAAATAAAATTTTAAAAAAAATATTAAAAAACATTTATTTATAAATTTTTTTTTTTTTTTTTTTTTTTTTTTTTTTTTTTTTTTTTTTTTTTAAAAACGGGGGTTTTCCTGTTCAAAAGCCCCGCCGGGGTTTCCAACACCCCCACAACCCCCTTTTAAACCCCAAAAACCCCAACACCCCCCCACACCAACAACCCCCCCCAAAACCCCACACCCCACAACAAAAAAACCACAACCCCCCCCAACCCCCCCCCCCCCCAACACAAAATTTAATAATTTTTTATAATATAATTTATATTATTTTATTTAATATATAAATATTATATAAAATTTATTATATTTAAATATAAATTTATATATATTTTAAAGTGTTTAAAAATGTAAAATTTTTTTTTTAAACATATTTGGAAAAAAAAATTTTTATGTAAAAAAAAAAACAACAAATATTAAAAAAAACTGGGGGTTTCATTTTTTACCCCAAAATCTATCTTTAAAAAAAAATTATTATATTATGGGTTTTCTTTAATTTTTTAAAAAGTGGCCCTTGGGGGCGCATTTGGGGGAAAAAAAGAAAACCCCAAGTTAAATATTCCTTTGAAGGGGAACCCAAAAAAATGAATAAAAAAAAACTGCAAAAAAAAGGGCCTTTTCCCCCGGCCTAAAAAAAACCCGGGATCAGGGGGCCCTTCAATTTTTCCCCAAAACCCCAAAAAAAAAAAAAACGATTTAAATTTAAAAAAAACCCCAACCAATCGATTTTTTTTCTCCCCTAAAAAAAAAAAGGGGGAAAAAGTAAAAATTTGGACCCAAGGGGGGCAAAGGGGGGGGGGGACCCTTGGGGGGGGGGAGCTCCCATCCCAAGGGTGGGGGGCCCCCGGGGGGGGGAAAAAGGGGGGGGGGGGGGGGGGGGAAAAAAAACAAAGGGGGGGGAAACTTTTTTTTTTTTCCCCCCGTTTCCCTTTTTTCTCGGGTTTTTTTTTTTTTTTTTTTTGTTTTATCGGGGAAAATTAAGGGGGAAGGGGGGGAAGGGGGGAAAGGGGTAGGGGGGGAGTGGCGGGTAGAGGGGGGGGGAGGATGAAAAGAAAGGGGGGGGGGGGGGGGGGGGAAAAAGGAAAGGGAAAGGGGGGGAGAAAAAAAAAAAAAGGGGAAAGAAATAGGGGGGGGGAGTATTTTTTTTTGGGGATTGGGTTGGGTGTTTTTGGGGTTTGTTGGTTGGGGGTTTTAAAAATTTTTTAAAATTTATTTATATATTTTAATTTATATAATTATAAAATATTATATTTTAAAATTTTTAAAAATAAAAAAACCCCAATATAGGGTATTTTAAAAATTTGAAAAACCCCACATATATTATTTAAAATAAATAAAATTTATTTATATTAAAAAAAAATTATATTTATTTATTTATAAAAATTTTATAATTTTTAACCCCCACAAACTTTTTTTAATTTTTTTGGGGGGTTTTGGTTTGGTTGTGTGGGTATTTAACTTTATGGGGGGCCCATAAAATTAAAAATTTTAAAATATATATTTTATATTTTTTTAGGGTTTTAAATATTATATTTTTAATTTAAAAATTTAAAAATTATTAATATATAAATAAATTTTATATATAATAAAAATTTTTTATATTTTTTGTAAAAATATTTATATTTTTGTTTTTAATTTTAAATAAATTTTAAAAATAATTTTTTTTAATTATTTTAAAAATTTTTAAAAAATGCAGTATTTTTAAATTTTTTTAGCTTTTTATGAAATAGTAGGGTTTGAATTTTTTGAAACCCCCACACCACCACACCAAACCCCACCCCCCCCAAAAAAATATATATATAAAATTTTAATATTTTAATTATAGATATATATTTATAATTTATATTATAATTATAAATATTATAATATTAAATTTTTATTTTATACACTTTTTTAAATTGGGGGTGTTGGGGTTTGGTTTTGGGGTGTTTGTTTGTGTGTTTGTGTTTTGGGTTTTTATAAACATATATATTTAAAAATATTTTAATATATTATTTTAATATTTTAATATATTAATATATATAAATAATTATTGTGTTGTTGTGGGGGTGGTGTGTGGGTGGGTGGTTGGTGGGGGTGTGTTGGTGGGGGGGTTTTTTAACATTTTAAAAATTTATTTAATTTTTTACATAAAAAATTTGTTTTTTTTAAATTTTAATATTATAATTTAAAATTTAATATTATTTAATAATTATTATAATTTTTAATATTTTGTGTGTGTTTTTTTGGGGTTGGGGGGTTTTTTTATTGTGTGTTGGGTGGGGGGTGTGTGGTGTTTTGGGTTTGTGGTGTGTTTGGGTGTGTGGGGGTTTTTTGGTGTGGGTTATGTGGGTGTTGTGTGGGGTATGCCCCCACCTAATATGTAAGGGTTTTTTGGGGTTGTGTTGGGGGGTTAACGACATAGTTTTTCAATAGCATATACAGATTTTTGAGGGGTAAAAAAAGTTTTTTCCCAAAAACCGCCTTTTCAGGGGGTTTTGGGGTAAAAATCGAAATGAAGGGGTCGATATTTTTAAAAACAAAAACAAAAAAAAAAAAAAATTAAAACTGAAAAAAAGAAAAAGGGGGGGCCCCAATTAAAAAAAGGGGAGGTAAAAAAAAACCCCCAAAAAAAAAAAAAAAAAAGAAAAAAAAAAAATATTTTACGAATTTTTAAAACAGCCAACCAAAAATTTAAAAAAAAAATTTGGGGGCCCCATTATTTTTTTTAGGGGGGGGTTTTCCCTAGGGGGCTTTTTAAGTTTTTTTAACCCCGTTTTTTTGGGGGGAAAAATGGCCTTTTCCAGGCCGGGATGGGGCTTTTGGGGGGCCTTTTGGAGGGAAATTTTCCTTTTTTGGAGAGGGAGGGGGGTTGAAAATATTTTTTTAAACATTTAAATTTTTTTTTGGGGTTTGTTTTTTTTTGTGGGGGGAAAATTTTAAATGTTATATATATTAATGTATATTTTAATATTTATAATTTTATAATATATTATATAAAAATTTTTTAAATTTTTGATTTACTAAAAAAATTTTTACCCCCCCGGGCCCCCCCCGTTGGAAAAAAAAAAAAAACGGGGGGGGGAAACCCTTTTACCCATACTCCCCCAAAAGGGGGCTCCCCCCCCTTTTAAAAAAACTCCCAAAAAAATTTTCATGGGGGGGGGGGGAAACCCACGGGCGGCCCCGACAGGGGAAAAACTACCTTTTTAAAAAAGAAAAGGAAGGGAAAAAAAATATATAAAAAATTTTTTATAAAATAAATATAATTTTAAAAATTTTAATATAAATTATTATATTAAATATTATAAAATAAAATAATATAATATATTTTTTTAATTAATATTAAAATAATATATTTTTTTTTATATTTAAAAAAAAAAAAAAAAATTTTATTTATATAATAAAAAATTTTAAAAAATTTTTAATAATTATTTTTTTATATTTTATTATATTATTATATAATAAATTATAATATATATTATAAAATTTATATATTATTTTACCCCACCCCAAAAACCCCAACCCCCCCCCCCAAACACACACCCCCCCCAACCCCAAAAAAATATAAAAATTTAAAAATTTTTTTTATATTTAAAAATTTAAAATTTAATATATTTATTTTAATTTTACATATATTATATAATATTAATATTATATAAAAAAAATTTTTATTTTTATTTAAATGTACAAATTTATTTATAATATTTTTTATTTATTATTAAAAAAAAATTATTAATTTTTTTTTTAAGGGGGGTGGTTTTAAATGTCACTGAGGGGGAAATTTTCAGGGGAAAAAGCAGCTCCGCAAAAAAACTCAAAAATTCTCCCAATTTTGCGGAAACCCAGAAAAATGGGGGGACGAAAAGTCAAATGGCCTATATGAAGGGAAAAAAAAATACCCCGTAAACAACAACCCCTTTTGCTTTAAAAAAAGGTACTAATTTGGTTTTTATCTAGTTTTTTTCTTGTTTAAATTCCCACTTTTTTAATTTCCATATTAAATGGTCCATTAAAATTAGGTTAGCATTAAAATCATTAAATTTTTTAAATTAAATTTTTTTTTGGGAGGGTTCTTCCCATTGATTTTATTTATCAATTTTATTTTGATAAGGTTTTTTTTTTTTTTTGCTTTTTTGTTTTGGGCCTTCCCCCCCTTTTTTTTTTTAAAAAAAAAAATGAAAAATTTAAAATTTTTTTTTTTTTTTTTAAATTTTAAAAATTTGATTGTCACAGATTTGGTAAAAATAACAAAAATTTTTCCCTTTGACCCCACAATTTTTTTTTTTTTTAATTCCTTCTTTCAAAAACAAAAAAAAAAAAAAAAAACCCACCCACCAAAAAAAAAAAACCCGGGGGGGCCCACGGGGGGAAAAAAAAAAAAAATTTTTTACCTATGCGATAATTTTTTAATTTTTTTTTTTGTAATATATCCCCCCTAAACCCCTAAAAAAAATTTTTTAAAAAATTTTTTTAAAAAAAAAAAAATAAAAAAAAAAAACAGAAGGGGCCGGCAGAGGGGTCCCCCCCCGGGCCTAGGGGCAAAGGGGGGAGTGAAAAAAAAAACGCAAAAAATCGGCCCTCGCCCCTTCATAAAAGGGGGGAATTTTTGGTAGTAAGCCCGGGGAGAAAGAACCCATTTTTTTCCAGGTAGCTTTTTCCCTTTTCCCCAAAAAATCATTAATGAGTTAAACCCCACTCGGGGGGGGGAAAACGAGTTTCCGGCCACTTTTTTACCCCCATTCCCCCCTTCCCCCGGGGGGTTCCCCCCCAAACACGGGGGGACGGTTAATTTTCCCAGCTACCTTTGGGAAAAAAATAGACCACGGGGTGGGAGGGCCCCGGGGGCAAAAGGCTGGGGGGAAAATTTTTTTCCCTTTGTTTTTTCAGGCGTTTGAAAAACCCCCTTTGGCCTGTGGGGAATGCCCCCCTTTCTTGAAAATTGGGGGCCGTTTTAGGGGATTGGGGCTTTGGTTTTGAGACCCCCTATTTTCCCCAAAAAAACTCGGTTTTTTTTTTTCCACCCAATGGGAAAAAGGAAAAAAGGTTTTACTCACTAAAATTTTTTTTTACCTTTTACTCTGTAAAGAGAAAAAACCCAATGTTTGCCTTGGGGCCCCCAGCAGAAAAGAGTTTAATTTTTTCCCCCAAGTTTTTAAAAGTAAAAACTGATTTGGTGAGATTATTTTTTTTTTCTACAATAGAAATGTTTTTTTCTTATTTTTTTCCATAGGGGGTTTTTTGGGGAAGGGTAAAAAACCTGGAAAAAACCCCCTTTTCTTTTTAATTTTTTTTTTTTCCTTTTAAAAAAAACCCCACCCCGTTCATAGTTATTTTTTTTTAGGATTTTTTCACATGTAACTTACGTTGTTTTTTTTTAGGGGTTCCCCCCTTTGGGGGGTTTTCAATTACATAATTAATATCACTATTTTTTCCCCGTTTTAAAAAAAAAAGGGAAAAATGGAACCCCCCAAAAATTTCAAAGAATTGAAGGGTGGTTTGCAAAAGGGAGGTAAAAAAAAGGCCCCAAAAAAAAAAAAAAAAAAAATCCACCCCTTATTAAAAAGCTTTTTTTTTTTCAGCATTTTTTTTTAAAATTTTTTCCCTTTTTTTTCTTTTTTTGCCTGAGTTTTTTACTAAAAAAATGATTAGGGGGCTTTGAAAAAAAAAGCCCGTTTTAAAATCTATTTTTTTTAAAATTTATTTTCCCATAAAGCAGCCATGGGGAAAAATTTCTTTCCCCCCCCATTTAAAAAACCCCAACATCCTTTAAGTTTTTTTCAGGGGTTTTCCACCCCCCATTTTCATGGCCGTAAAATTAATTTAAAAAAAAGGTTTGAATACCCAAAAAATTTTTCTTTGAAACCCATTCCCCCAAAAAAAAATAAAAAAAGAAAAAAAATCAAATTCCTTCTTTTCCCACTCAAAAAAAACCCCCCTTAAAAAAAAAGGGGTTTTTAAAATCATTTTTTTCTTTTTGGGGGAGTATGGGGGAAAACCTTTTTCAATTTTTACCCCTTTGGGGGGACTCTGGGGGGATGGGATTTTTCGCTGGATTTCCCCAATGCTTATACCCCAAGGGGGATTTTCATGTTTGGGGGTTTTTCCCCAGTCGGGGGGGAAAAAAAAAAATTTGGGCCTTAAAATTCGGGGACTGTTACTACGGTAGGCAGAACCCACCCTGGGTTGAAAAACTTTTTTCAAGGGCTTTTCCCAAAACATTCTTAGTAGAAAAAGGCGTTGGGGGGAAAAAAAAAACTTCAGGGAATCGGGTTGGGCCCATAAAAATTATAGTTAAACCCGGGGTTTTTTTACCCCTTTTATTTTTGGGGGGGGGGGGGTTCCCCCAAACCAGTTAAAAAAAACCCTTTTTTTCTAAAGGGGGGGCTCCAAAAACCACTGGGGATAGGTTTTTGAAAGGGGGGAAAAGGGTTTTTGGATGCACTTTTGGTTTTTTCCCCTTTTTTTATTTGGGGACAGATAGGGCCCCACGTTTTGGGCAAAAAAAAAAAAACTAAAAAAATTTCCTTTCTTTTTTCGGGCCAAAAAAAAAAAATGAGCAAAAAAAAAAATCTTGAAAAATAAAGTTTTTCTTGGACCCCAAAAAAAATTGGCCCCCAAAAAATGTTCATGGGTTGCAATTTTTCAAAAAACATCATTTTGGGAAGGGACTTGGGGGAAAAATTTTAAAAAATCTGATGTTCCCGTTTTTACTTGTTTTTGGGTTCTTGGGGATATTTAAAGGGGTTTATATTTTAGGCAAAAAAAAAAACGCTGAACGGAGATAAAGCAGTTTTTGGGAAAATTTTTTTAAAAAGCCCCACTTTTTTTTTGGGGAAAGGGGGCCTATCAAAAAAAAAATTTTTTTTAAAAATGGGGAAAAAACTTTTGTTTTGGTTTTCCAAAATTTTAGGTTTTTTCTTTTAGTAACTGGATTTTGGGCCTTTAAAAAATTCCCATATACCCCAGTTTTATAAAATGTTCCCCTTTTTTTTAAAAAAAAAAATAGTCGGGGGCCCCCAATTTTACGAATTTTTTAAAATCCTTCCGCAAAAAGGGGGGACCGAATTTGGGGGAAAAAATTTTGCAAAAAAAGGAGCGCTAATCACTCCATGGGCTTTTTAGTGAGGGGGGGATAAAGGCTTGGCTGAGGTTTATCAAAAAAAAAAAAATTTTTAAAAAAAAAACCCACTAAAAAAAACAAAAAATGAACCCCCCAAGGGAAAAAAAAAAAACAGGCGAAAAAAAAAAAAACCCTTAGAAATAAAGATTACAAAAAAGCTTTGGGAAATTTTTGAAAAAAAAACCTTTTTTTTTAAAAAATCCCACAAAGAAAAAGTAAAAAAAAAAAGTAAAAAAAAAAAAAACAGCAAAAATACCAAAAAGGGTTTCAAAAAAAGGAAAAAAAAAACCAAAAAAGTCCCGTTTTTTTTAAAAAAAAAAAGGGGGGGGACTATTGTTTTTTAAAAAACCCCCAAAGACACCAAAATGCCCCGGGGACTTGCAAAATTAAGGGGGGAAAACCCCCGGGGTTTTCCCCTTAAGGGGGACCAAAAAAATGCACGGGGGGGGGTAATTTTGGGCAAAAAAAAAAAAAAAAAAAAAACAATCCCAAAAAGGGGGGAAAAAAACAGGGTTTTTTTTAAAAAAGGGGGGCTAAGGGAAAAATACACAAAAAAAAAGTGAAAAAACCCCAAAGGGGGGGAAAAAAAAATTTTTAAAAAAAGGGGCAAAAAAAAAAAAAAAAAAATTATTTAAAAAAAAAATGCAATTTTGAAACTTTTTTCGCCCAAGTTTTCCCGGGTTTTCGGGGCCCCCATTTTTTACGTGGTTTTTTAAAAACCCACCCCCTTTTATCGGGCCCCCTTTGGGGACTTATGTTTTAAATTCCCGGGGCTACCCGCATCGGGGGGGGGGAATTGGGTTTTTTTTCAGCGGAAGTTCTCTTCCCCCTAAAATTTTTTTTAGTGGGGAAATCCCCACCCCCGTAAAAAATTATATTTTTTTATATATATTTATAAAAATAATAAAATTATATTAGGGGAATAATAAAAATTTTAATTTATAATTTTTAAAAAATTAAATAAAATTTTAATAAAATAAATTTTAAAATTTTAATTTGTGTTTTGGTGTGGGTGGGTTTGGTGGTGGTTCTGTGGCGTGGGTTAATTTTATATATTTTTTATATATTTAAATATTATATATATATATATTATGAATAGATATAAAGAATATATATAATATATGAGAGGTTAGTATGATAACATATGATACAAAAAAAAATTGAAGAGATGAGATATATATATTGAAATATATAGGATACAATAGAGAGTATTATTTATATATATATTATTTTTATATTAATTAGATTAATTGTAAATAATAGTATATATATGTATATAGATATAATTATATCTTATAATATATATGTTAATTTTCTTATATGAGATATAATATAAATATATATGATATATAATATATTAAATATATAGTTAGATTATATATTTAATAATTTAATATAATATATATATATGTTTTTAAACAATATATGTAAATTATTGATATATATAATTTATAATATATTCATATATATAATATAATATTATATCTATATTATATTGTTTACATTAAATATAATATTAATATAAATGTTATTAAATATATAATATATATATTAATATTATATATATATATATATATATATTAAATGTATATGGTTACAGCAAGTTAGAAAATTTTCAGGGGATTTCAACGAAAATCATTAACAAAAATTTTCAGTAAAAATCATTGAAAATTCACTCGTTTTTTTCAGGCGGGGATTTGTTCATTTGGGAAAATTTACTGAAACAAAAATGTCAGGGAAAAAATTCACGAAAAAAAAAATTTACCTGAAAATTTGCGAGGTTCCAGGGAATTTTCATTTGAAAAATTTGAAAAATTGTCCTGAACCAAACAAATTAAATAGGAAAAAAACTTGGCTGGTTCACCCAAAAAAGGAAAGGCGGTCTTGGAAATTAAAACTATTTGAAAAAAAAATCCAATTTATTTCTTTGGGGAAAAACAAATTACATCTGTTAGGGTGGAAAAAAAACCATTCTTCAGGAAGCAACTACAGTGCATTCAGTTGGAAATTTTCCCTTGGGACCCCAACCAAAAACTAACAAAGGAATTGTGCCAATAAACAGCTTCTCGGGAAAAGTTATACCTGCAGTATCATGATTAACGTTTCCTTCTTTTTTTTGTTTATCAAAAAACGCGGGGCAAGGAAGGGTCAAAAAAAAAATAAATTTTAAGAAATTTTTTTTTTTATTGGGACCCCTTTAAGGGAAACCCACCCGACTTCCACAGGGCGGGGGATTTTTCTTATTTACTGGGTCCATTGGTTTTGTCCAAAAAATCTCTTCCTTGGGGGACAATAACACCAGGGATATTATTCGGCGGGAATTCTCTCTTAACCCCACCGAATTCCAAACATAGGAATTGTGAGCTGTGTGCAAAAACATTGGTCACCCAGGGGCTCACCGACCTTTTAAAAGGGGGTCTAAAGCTTTTAACTACCGGTTTTGGGACATTTATCCTCAGCTTGGGATGGAAAACCTGCCCTCTTTGTTAATTTGCTTTTTCCAACTCTACGTTTCTTGAAAATTTGGGGGGTTCTGGTGGACCCTTTGGAAAGTATTGAGGAAGTTTGAACAGTATTTTCATCAATTGGCAATATTTTCTTTAAGCTCACTAAAATTCACCTGGAATTGTTGGGAAAAAAAACTCTGGAGCTATTTCTCATTAATTGGAAAGAAACAGCAGAAAAAGGAAAAGAATTATCTACCAAAGGTGGGGAAAGGGGGGAAACCTCTGCAAGCCACAATTTGGTTTGAAAAGGAGGACGGAAGGGGAAATTGCAGGGGGTGGGGGGGGGGGGGGAATTTGGGTGAAGATTGGTTCATGGACACATGATCCATTTTTTAAAAAGTTTGGACGGGAGGTGTTGGGCATTGATTGCATGGTCAGTCAAAAATCAAGCATGGCTCCTAGATTCCAAAAAAAAATTTCCTTTTGCTGGCGGGTAAAGGGGGAAACGGGGGAACCCACAAACAAACAACCCTTGTCAATTTGTGGTCCTTTCTTTATTCTGGGGAACATTTCCTACCCAGTGATTTTCTGGAAAGAAGCCTCCAAGGCCTGTGTGAGCTGGCATTTAAAATTTTCGTTGTTAACTTCCTTAAATTTTCATGTGGTCAACCGCCCCCACCCAGTTTTCTGTTGTTTGGCCCATATGGGAAAACCACGTTTTTGGAGGGAACGGGGTCAAAAAGTATCCTCAGTTTTACATTTTTTATTTTACCCAGGGGTGGGGCTAGTCTGCATTTGTTTCCGGTTTTTTATAGCTTTCCCACAGGGTCACCGCCCATTTGAGGGACTTCATATCTGAAAAAAGGGAAAAAATTAGGAATGCAATTAATTTCTGTAAAAAAAAACGATTAAAATTATCACTTAATTTTAGAAAAAAACAAAATTTATTATTTCTTTATATTGGGACTTCCATTAAAAAATTAAAAAAGCGGCGGGGCTAGGGTTTGGGGCAAAAAGCAGTTACGGCAAAAAAGGGAAAAAAATTAGGAACCATAGAAAATTGAATCATAGTTATTGGGGGGGAATGGCTTACCAAAAAAAAATATCTGTCATTTTCTGCATGGGGGAAAATTAGGTTTCAAAAAAAAAAAGTTATGTGGGAAGATAAGGTATTAAACAAATTTGGTGGATTTTTAATCCTACAGTGTGATTCTATTTCTCTGAAAAAAAATTGGATCAGTTATTTTACTTTTGCCGTCTTGTTTAACCCAATGTTCTGGGGCACCTGCTTGCCCAAGCCCCCCAGGGGGACCATGGAAGAAAAACTGAGGGGGGACTAACAAAGAAATTTTGACTGGTTTCATTGGTTCATTCCCAAAATTTTCATGGAAAAACATGCTACATAGGGTGGGGTCACGCCCGTGGGGATTTTTCTTGCTGGAAACATTACTCTTAGGGTTTGGAATGGGGAGCTCTGTCAGGTGAAACAAAAAAACTTTTCTCTGGTATCTGGGGCAAGTGAACCCATAAAAACAGGTAAAAAAACACAAACCCCAATTAAATTAACTGTGATTCCATTTTTATAAAGTAATGGAAACAAATTTAATTATTATCTTTCAGGGGGATTTACAAACAAAAATAAAAAAAAAAAAATTTAACTGGATAAAGGACAGATTAAATTAGGGTTCCCAACTTTCTTAATTCTTAATATGGACTATTTTTAACTTGCTTTGGAAGAATTACTTGCTGGCCTATCCTGCTGTTATACTTCCCAGGGCCTTTGGGAAAAAAGATTATTTCTTGCTTTTTCTTCATACATTCTGAGGCAGGCCTCCACTCTTTTGGGGGAATCTCTCTTTCAAAATACTATCAGAAGGGCCACCACGGGGGGGGGACAGTACGATCGTTTAAAAAGGGGGGAGCTTTAAAAAAAGCGATTCAATCAGGGGTTCTGAAAAGGGAGGAGAGGGTGCTTGCTTGGAGATTTGCGAAAAAGGTTCTGGCTTTCGGGCCCGGGGGCATTTTTTCACTTAATGGGGGGGCCCCGGCCCTAGAGGAGGGGGAGGGACTGCTTGAGAGTTTGCCCAAAAAAGTTCTGGGCTTTCGCCCGGGGCCTTTCAACTTTATTTGGCCCGGCCGAGGAGAGGGAGCGGGGGAGGGAAAAAAGAAGAGGAGGGGAGGGGGGAGAGAGAGGGAAAGGGATAACATTGGTAACAAGGTGGTCGATTGAGGGGGGGGACAGGGGACAAAACGGAAGCGGGAAACAAGGAGGGGTCAGATCAGGTGTCGGAGGGTTTCGGGGGCGGGGGGGGGGGGGGACATTTTACGTAAGAGAAAAACAGGCGAAAGTGGGGGACAAAACCCACCACCCTCTATCTTTACAGGGAAGAAGAATAGGTATGAGAGGAAAGGTGTTATTTGCCCACATTTTACCACTATGCAAGTTTTAATTCTAGTTTTTACATTTGTGGGGGTTTTCCTTAACCTATAGTATCGGACAACGGTAGAGGTTTTACCATTCACTTTAAAAAAACTTTATGTAAAACAAAAAAAAAAAAAAAACAACACCCCAAAAAAACCTAGGTAAGGGAATGCATACCCAATAATAAAAAAAAGGCAGCTTTCATGGGCATGAAAATAAAAAAAAAAAATAAATTTTATCAAACAAATTTTACATTTTCCGTATTTTTTGCATAGGTCTTAATGAAAAAGCCCCACCGTAAGATAGTGTAAAAGGGCCCCAAAGGATAAGGTAATTCAAGGAAATTCGTGGGATATCCTGGATCTAATTTTCAGTTAAATTCCCACGGAAAAAATACCCCGAGGGTGATACAGGGGATGTTCATTTGGGAATTTTTTTTACTGGAAATTCAGGGATTTCATTACACAATTCCCGATTTTCACAAAAAATTTACTGTACAACAAAACATAATATGGGAAAAATTTAAACCCACCCCACACACACCACATACACAAACCCCCCCCCAACCACCACACAAACCACAAAACCCCACACACCCAACCCCAACACCCCCAACACAAACCCAACACCCCAAAACATAATTATATTATTTTATAATGAAATATATAATATAATTATATAATTAAATATTAATACTTAAATTAAATATATGGGTATGAATTTCCTTATATACTATATACAGATATTAATTATAATATATATATATATATTAACATATAATATTATTGATATACTAAAAAAATATCAACTATATTATATATTGGGATATTAGGTAATTATATAGATATATCTATATATATCATATATATAAAATATATTGATATTATATGAATACTATCAAAATTATATATCCACTTATATGTCTAGTTATTATTAATAATCAAATCTTCTGTCTTTATCTATTCCCTATAATCTATAGTCTAATCTAATCATATCTGTTCTATATCTATTATATATTGTTTAAATAAAATTTTTATCTATTTATCTTTCTTCTCTCTCTCTCTCTCCTCTCTATATATTTATTATATATATAATAATATACTATATATATATAATATACTAAATATATATTATATGGTTATTTCTTATATTATATTTTTTATATATTATTTATATTATTATACCTATATATATAATATATTTATTATTATATTATATAATATATATATATATAATATAATAATATATATATAATATATTATATGCAAGTATTAAAAACAAAAACCAACCAGCTTTGGGGGGTTCGTTTCAGATATAAACCCCAACCGCAAGCAAAAATCCATCCAGGGCGGTGTCTTTAAAAAACGCCCAAAAACAGGCCCGCTTTTTCCACTGAATTTGGTGGGGAACGCTCTCTCTAACCCGATTTGCGTTGGTTTTCGTCTCTTTTTTCCTTTCCCACTAGAAAAAACAACCATGCCTTCTGCTATCTGTGTGCTGAGGGATAATGAACGATTTGGACAGGGGCAGCCAGGCGGTCAGGGAGGAAAAAGAGGAAGGGCGTCGCTGTTGGCATTTGGAGGTAGGATATTTTCTTTCGGGAATTTCCGTTCGAGGCGTAGTACAAAGGATGGGGTCCACATTTTTTAGAAAAAGTGTTGGCCTTAACTTAGCTTTTCCCCAGTTAGATTAAGGGACCTTCATACAATTAAATAAAACAAGGAAAAAAATGGCTAGGATTTTGCAATCAATGGCGATTTTAAATTATATTTATTTACTTAGGAAAAAGTTTACTAGATCTGTCTTGAGAAATGATTTTTAAAAGCTCCCATAAATTAAATCTTTATAGAAAAAAAAAAAAACAACAATTTAATCCCCAAAAAAGCTCTGGCAACCAAGATAAAAAGCATATCTATAAAACCCATTTTGCAAGGGAAAAATTAACATTGCATCGAATTATTAAATTAGGCAGTTGGTCAGTCCCAAAAAAGGTGGGGGAACATTCCAAACCCAACAGGGGGACTTGAAATATTTCATGCAAATGCTCGGTGTTTTCAAGTTTAGTTTCCATCTTCCTCACCCTTCAAGCATTTCAAATTCATTCTTATTCGCCTTGGGCTGTAGTAGGGAGAGAAAGAACTTTTTAAAGCTTTAAAAAAAAAAAGGGAAAAAAAAACTCCCGAAAATCCAGCTTTAAAATTTAACAATTTTAATTCTGGTGCCTTACTTTCGGACAATTTTTTTTCTTCAGGGGAAAAATGGATCCTAATTTTATAGAGTGCATGAGAACCCTTTCCAAACGTTCTTAAAATAGGTTACCGTTACTATTTCTGTTTTTTTCACTTTCGCCCTGACCTCTTGGCAAACCATTAACATTGAAAAAAAATCAATAAATGATAAAACGGCAAAAAAAAGGAAAATAAAAAAAAAAAATATCCATTTTGGAAACCGTTTTCCAATCAGGCATTTCTGAAATTAATACAAGCAAGTTCAATCCCATCAATTATTATTTCTTTCATTATATTAAAAAACTGTTTACATTTCCCCAATTTCCTTTTTTTTTCAAAAATTCTATCTTTGGCCTCCCATTTAAACACTTTTGCGTTTTGGATTTACTTTCAATTTAAAAACAAAACTTTTACAGAATTAAGGATATCTTATTTCAGTTAAGCTTAGGATAAAAAAAACTCAGGAAATCTTAAGTTACGAAAAAAAAACCCAAATTCACTAAAATTATGTCTTTATAGGGCGGGCACTTACGGGCCAAACCAATCGGGCGAAATTTTATACCTTCGCTTTAAACTTTTAAAGCTAAAAAATTAAATGAAAAAAAAATTCAATTGCTAATTTTTGGGGCTGTAATAAAAAGTAATGCCTGCTTGATTAAAAAAAGTGAATGGGGTAAAAAAAAATGATACAAAAAAATCGACTGAAGGAGAATGTGAGGGGATTAAAAAATAGAAACTCACAACAAAACAGAGGGGGAAGGGGAAAGGTCTGCAACTGAGGGAGGTAGGAAAAAAAGAAAAAACCGGGAGCAGGGGGGGACTGGGAAAAAAAAGTTTAGTGGGTTGGGGGACGAACTAAAATTTGCAAAGGGAGGGGATGGGGGGCCATGAGGAAAAAAAAAATAAAATCTGCGGGATGAGCATTTGGGACGGCGGTAAAAATAAATCTGGGTAGTTGCATATACATTTTTTGGTCTTTTCAAACTCTTATACAAAAAACACCCAACAAAAATACCACTTCAACCATTCCCACACACTTCCACCACATTTTACACACACCACATAAACCCCACAAACCCACCCACTCACCCCATTCCACCCACACACACACAACACACAACCCACACCACAACCCCACACACAACACCACCACAACAACACACACACAACACACACCAACACACCCACTCACAACCAATAACACAACAAAACAAACCACACCACACCACCAACACCAAACACACAAACCCCCCCAACCACAAAACCACACCCACAAAAACCCCCAACCCACACCACAACACCCCCACCCAACCCACCCACCACCACCACCCCACACAAACAAAACACAGCACACCCCACCACAACCACAACACCACACAAACACAAACCACACACACAACCAACCCAACACCCCACAACCACAAACACCACACAAACCCACCACAACACACCACCACCCCCCACACACCCACAACCCACAACACCACCAACCCACAACCACAACAAACCCCAACCAAAAAACCCAACAACACCAAAACACCCACAAACCCCACACAAACCACACACCACCACACACCAAACGGCGCGGCGCGGCGGGGCCGCCGCGGTTTAGATCTTTAATAAAAAATGCGTTTAAAGCGAACCAAAAAAAAAAAAATTCTTAATTGATTT
This sequence comes from Penaeus monodon, assembly GCF_015228065.2. Classification (NCBI taxonomy): domain Eukaryota; kingdom Metazoa; phylum Arthropoda; class Malacostraca; order Decapoda; family Penaeidae; genus Penaeus; species Penaeus monodon. Next base: position 10,858 of record NW_023660185.1, on the reverse strand, counting down.
CTTGAAAAAAAAAAAAAAAAAACAAAAACTCTTCTTACCCGCCACGTGCACTTTGGAGGCCCCTCAAAAGCGGTATATCTAAGAAGGCCGGAATTCCCTCAAGGGGGCAACGGTACAAATACCAGTGGATAAAAGGAAAGCTTGTTGTTATGTTTTTGTCGGGGATTGTGGACGTTTAAAACAGTAAATTTTCCTTTTTTTTTTGCTACCCCTTCATCATTCAAATATTAGTAAAAAACATTAATAGTTTTTTTTTTTTTTCAAATTTTTCCCTTTATTGTTTAATTGATCCATTATTTTTGGTTTGGTTTTTTTGTTTGTTGGTTGTAAAAAACAACTGGTAAATTTTCACAACTCATTTATATTTGAAAAAAAAACGTGGTTACTTATAAGTTTTTTTGTTTTATTATACACAGAGTTCCGGCAAATTTCCCATGAAAAGGGGAATGGATGGAACCCAGTTGTGGCTGGAAACAAACTAAAAAACCCACAAGCCTCCGGGTTTACGGTTTTTGTGAGTATAAAATGTTGGGGGATAAAAAATCTTCTTCTTAAGATTTTTTTGGAAATTGTTGCGTTTGATAATGCTTTGTTTCTTCTTTTAGTTTGTTTGTGCCTTTTTGGCAAATTAAAAAGTTTTCTGTTTTCCTTTTGTCTCTTTCTTTTTTGGAATTTTCGGTATTTCGTTATTGCTGTAATTTTTTAATTTAGGTATTTAAAAAAAAAAAAAAAAAAATTGTTCCTTAAGTCTGTTGTATTCTTTCTGGCAATCTTTGCGGGCCATGTGTGTTTTGTTTTTTCCTTTATTGTTAGGTGTTTTTCTAGTTGTTAATGTTCTGTGGTCTATTGGTATAATTATATTCTTTTGTATTATTGTGGTTCTATTGTGTTTTTTCCTTTGTATCGTTTCAAAACTTGTTCTAGTTTTCCTTCTTCGTAAAACCAGGCATTTAAAAAAAAAAAAGTACAATCCTTTGGTGCAGACCTTTGTTCTTAGTGTTTTGTGTTCATCACTTGGTATTGTTTTTAAGTTTTCTTTAGGTTTCTATTATGGTGTGTTTTTTTTTTTTTATTTATCGTTTTATTTTTTTGTTCTTTTTTTAATTTTCTAGTTGTGGGGGAATAAAAAATTCCAAACATATTTCCAGTTCCACGTTTTTGTATTCCAGGGAAGGTTTTAGTAATAGTAATTAGAAAAATAAAAATTGGTTCCAATAAAAAAAAACTTTCCCATCTGTTTTTAATTTTTCCGAATTAGGAGGGCAAAGGTCGTTATTGTTACATTCCTTCCCTTTTCTAAAACCTGAAAGGGTTAAATTCTCGTTTTAAAGGTTTTGGTTCTGTTAATTTTATGGTTGATTCAAAAGATTTCTAGGGGGAAAGGGAGAGGAAGTCAAAGGTATTTCTCAATTTTTATTGGGAGTTTAAAGTAAGGGGAGATTTTAAAATTTTGTTACTCTTAATATTTTAAGAGGGGAAGTGTAAAATTCATTGCGAACATGTATTCGATTGGGAATAAAAAACAAATACAACGCGAAGTGTGGTTTATCGTTCTGGTAATTTTCTCTTAAAAGAAAGATTTGAAATTTAACCTTTGGGAAATTTACGGATACCCTCAGAAAAAAACTTTAAGGGGGAAAAATCAATATCTGAAAAAAAACCATGAAATAGAAGGGTGTGGGGGGGGGGACCATTCGACCAGGAAAAAAAAAAAAACAAACACAAAAGTAAAAAGCGAGTCTGGAAGAGTGTTTTTTCCAGGCAGGGTCATGGGCAAAAGCTAAAAACCTTCCAAATCAAAACTGCTATGGGGCACGGGGGAACGGGGCAAGAGAAAAACCGGAGTCAACCAAAAGGGGGGGACTTCGACGGCGCCCCTCCTTTCAGCAAGCAAAAGAAACACGGGTTTTCCAAGACATAGGGGGAAAGAAGAGCTAGTGTCTCTGGGGGCCAAGGAAGGGGAACAAAGTTTTCGAAAGGACGGGCGCTTCGCAAGCCTTCGGGTCGTCTGCCCAACCCTTGGCGGCCGAGGGAGGGGCAGCCAAGGCGTAGGGGGGGGGGAACGCCGCGGGAGGTTCCTCAGCTTGGAGGAAAAACTCGGGCGATCTTTCGGGGTGCCGAAGTCGGCCTTTGAGGGCGGGGGGGCCCATTGGGGGGCGCGAACCAGCTGGGGTCGGCGGGGGGGCAAGGATTCGAGCTTAACCCACCAAGCAGGCTTTGGGGGGCCACGCAGGGGGCCAAAGCTGGAGGTCGATTGCTGGGCCCCACAATTTCCCAAAGGGCTACCGCTCGGACTGAGAGGGACATTAAAACCGAGGCAAAGGAACATGATAAAAAAAAAAAAATTTACCTTTCAAACCATTCAATCAGGGAAAAAAAAAAAAAAAACAGCGGGGCCCACCTTCTTGGCGGCAAAAAAGGGGGGGGGGGGGGGGGGGGACAGGGGAGAACTTGGCCTCAACAGGCACTGATTTTCCTTCCCTGCCGTGCGTTGGGGGGGGACACGGTTCCCTTCTTTTTCACCTGGGCGATGCGTTGCGATTTGAGAGGGCGCACTTGATCACAAGCCAGGGCGCAACGGGCCGGGGTAGGCCAAGGCCCTGCGGGGCCCGCGGGCAGGTTTTTTTGCTTTTTGCAGTTCGTTTCCCAGTTGGCCAGGTAGGGGACGGGTTTCGACTTCGTGGTAGCCAGGATGGGGGGGCCGCAGGCGGGAGGCAGAGTGATAAATGGGCGCGGGGAGTTCATGCTGGTTGGTCTGTGATGGAGGGAAAAGGGGGAGGGTTCTGATTTACGATTGGTGAAAAACTTTTAAATCAGTATTATGGAGGGGGAAAAAAAAAAAAAGGTTCGCCGAACTGGCAAAAAGAGTAACATAAAACTGGGGGGGACCCCACCCACCGAGTGGGGACAAAAAACAAAAGTATAGATGACCGAAAAAGGGGCATGGTGTGAAAAAGGTAGTTCCACAAGAGAGGGGATAATTTATCCATCATTAACTTCTAGTGGGTTAAAAGATATCATAATTCATTTGTAAAAACAAAATAATTAAAGAAAGAGATGAGGAGAAAAAAAAAAAACAAAAAATTTTTGGTTATAAGTAAAAAACATATTGATTGGGAAAAAAAAAAAACAACAAATATTTTCCTTGTAAATTTCCTTTTATTATGAGGAATTCAAAAATATTATTGATCATTTCGTTAAGGATTTCCAAGTTACATTTTTTGCAGTACTAAATATTTTCACTCTAAACAGGAAAATCAACACAAATAATATAAAATTAGGGAAGAATCGTTAATAATAATGATTTTTTTTTTTGTTCAATTATGAAAACTTGTTGCTGCTTCTGGAAAAAAAAAAACCGAATTATCTATTTAAAACTGTAAATTGGCGAAATCTTTCCAAAAAAACATGACATCAAGGATGTTTCATATATTATAGCTTGATTGGTATCTTATAATGGGGGGGACGATCGAGAGTTAGAAAACCAATTAATGATAAAAATTTAAAAAATTGTGGAAGGAAAAAGGAGGAAAAACTTCGTTAATATGAAAAAAAAATAATTAAAAAAAAAAAAACATAAAAAGTAAAAAACGTACAGTGTTGTAATTAAATATATGTATGGTGTATATAATTGTTATGCAGATTATAAAATAGCATATATACTTTCACGGGGAACAACCACAACACACCAACACCACACCACACACACACCCACAACCACCCCCACACCCACCCACCACCACCCACACCACACACCCCACCCACCCACCAAACACCACAAACATATATCGTATATTAAATCTAATAATATATATATATATAATATAAATTGTAAAAATAAAATATATAATTAATATAATATTATTATATATATATTGGAATATTTTCAACCAAACCACAACACACACAAAAACCAACACACCCACAACCCACGCCCCACACAACACACCACCCCAACCCCACAACACAACACAACCACACAACACACACCACCACACACAACACCCACCCACACCCCACCACCCCAACCACCAACACACCACGCCCACCACACAAACCCACAACCCACACAACACCACCCACACACAACAATAATATATATATTTTTATATATATCTATTATATAATATTAATATATATTTATAATTATATAATATAATATATTAATATATATAATAATATATACAACAAACTATTTATATTTTATTATTTTATAATATGCATTTTTTTTTTTTAACCGGGTAGTTTCATGTCGGAAAAGAGGGCCGGCCGGTGGGTCCACAGGCATGATAACTTTATTGTTTACTTTTCAGTGTAATGCTTCTTGGGGGTGGAGGTTTGACGTTGCTAGGGGTCCCCCAGTTACTTTTCCACGGAGAAGGTGCCGGTGTTAACTTTAGGTTTAAAATTCATTCTTTACTTAATTTAATCCGGGCTTGGGTGGAAACCCATCATTGGGACCTTGGGGGGGCTGGCTGGCCACCCAGTGGGTGTTAAAGGGCAATCGAAGGTGAAGTTCCTGCCCAAGGGGAAAACAAAAAACCGCGCTGGGGCCCGATGGATTCGAAACCCTCCGAACTCAAGGGGGAATTGCGGGGGTCGTTGCCCCAGTTCTTAAATGGGGCCGGATGGCCTCTTAAAAAAAACACTCGGCCCCATCGCGGGGGGGCCTAATATATAGATATATGTATTATAATATATATATATATATATATATATAATAAATAAATAATATATTATATATTTTAATATATAATATATTATATAATATATATATTATTAATTTATTATGTATTTATAAAAAAGTTATTTTATATATGTTATATTATAGGATGAGAAATACAAGTATGTTATGTATATTATGACATACATATGTAATTAAACATTATTTATATATATTTTGTATGTTCTTTGATATATTTATGTATAATGTAATGTTGGTATATATATATAATATAATATATATATAGACTCTATATTTTATGGTATATGTAATATAATTAACATATAATATTAATATAATATATATATATAATATATATAGATATCATTTGTATATATATATATATATATTAAATAACATACACATAATACTATACAATAAACATTTACCCCCCCCCACATATACACTAACTACATACATTACCTTATATATATTTATATCTAATAGCTATATTAATATATAATATATATATTAGAAATAATTTTATATATATATATTATGTATAATATATTACATTTTGTTACAATCTATATTATAATAATATATAAATATATATATCTATTATATATTAATATATATAAGTCATGATATGGTGTACCCACACAAAACACACAGCCACACACCCCCCACAACACACAAACACACCACACAAACCCCAACACACATACATAATAATAATTCGTAATATATAAATAAATATTATATATATATAATAATTATAAAACATATATTATATATTTAATGATAAAAAACAAAAAAAAAAAAAGGTTAAGGCAAAAGCCTCAAAGAACCGACTTAGTTTTTTTTACTTTTACTAGTTAGTTACGTCTTCTTGCTGGTTGCCCAGCGGAGAAGCTGGGCGCAGGAGTGAGTGCCGCCCCCAGCCAAGGGTTTAATTAGGCAACAGGGAAAGGAAGAGTCTTTCATCTCCAACCATTAGACGCTGGATGGGCTTGTGGGCATTTTGGGTGGTGGTCAAGAGGCCTCCCGGGGAAAAAAAGGTTAATTATGTGAAAAAGTTAGTTGTGTTCGGTTATTACACGGCACCACCAATTATAAAAGGGGGGGGGGGGGGGGGGGGGGGGGACCCTATTAGAGAGTCTTAAAAAAATGTGTCCAGCGAATTTTCCATCGGTTTCTTGGGGCTGATTATGGGAACAATTTATTTTTTTTGTTCTAAAATGGGTTTTTCGGTTACAATTGGGGATAATTAGTATTTGTTGATGGGGTGATGGTAAAATTAAAAACGATGGGATGATAACGAATAAGATGATAAGTAAGTTGTGAATTTAATGAAGATAAAATAAAACAAATACAAAGGGCAATAAAAAACGGTAATTAGGATTGATTTACCCAACCCCATTTAAACAATCTTATTGCGGTTAACAATGAAAAAAAAAAATTTTCATTGCATTGATAAACTATGGCGTGATGATTAATGGATTTGATGACATGATAAAAACATAAAAAACGCATAAATAAAAAGTAAAAAAAAAAAAAACACTTATGATAAAAAAAAAAAAAGGGCCATTTGAAATGTGATATTGACTAAGGGGGGGAGTTAGTTATAATAAATTACATTAGGCATTAGCCTTAGTTTTAGTATTATTGGTAATAGTTAAAGATTTGATTGGTTAATGCTTGGGGGGGACCTTAACAATGTATCATTTTAATTACGCAGGGCAATTGATGATATGGTTGCTAGGTTTGATTAGGTAGTTTAGTTTTAGGTAGTAAGTAGCAACCAGTAAAAACCCAGTAGTAAAAAAAAAAAAAAAGTATTTTAGGCTATTTTAAGTTTAATATATTAAAAAAACAAACATCATTAGGCGGGGATTAATGAATATGATATTGATTTAATTAGGATTTTAAACAATAGCATTACAAAAACAAAGTGGGGGGACCCCCATGATAAATTAAACCATTACTAATGTTAGGTGATTAATAAGGGGGGATAATTTTGATTAAATGAATTTTTGCTAAAGGTTATTGATAAAACGGATTATGGATGGAATAGCTATATTACTATACCAAGAAAAATTGATATTAAGGAATAATAAAGAAAAAGCAAAATTAACAGGTGATAACCAAACAAAGCATTGGTTAAGGGACAAATAAAAATGATTAAACAAAATCCAATGTTAAGATTAAAAAAAAAAAAAAAAAAAAAAACGATGATGATGTATGAACATATTGATGATTTGAAAAGGGTACATGATTCCGTTGATTCCAAAACTATCTTAATCAATTGCAATGATTAACTAATGAGGAATCATGGGGGTTTTACTGTATGAAGAGGGATTTGTGTTCCAAATATTTTAATTTAATGGGTGGTTATTCATCCTTTTTACCAAATCTAATAAATTATTGCTTGATTTATAAAAAAAAAACCCATCAAAAATTTTTTTTTAATTTTTTTCAAGATTATATTATATAAATCTTTGAAATCAAAAACGAATAAAAAAAAAAACAAAGGGTATGCGGAAAAAGGAAAAAAAAAAAAAACGAACAAAAATTATTTCATTTTTTAAGGCCCGGGACCTGGTTTTTTTTCCGGGCTTTACATTAAAATTCCAGTAAGTTAAGGTGCGTGGAGGCGGTGTATTGTATAATATTAATTATATTATTATATATAATATATAATATATAATAATTAATATATATATATATATATAGGTGTGTGTGTGTGTGGTGTGGTGTGAGGGTGTTTGTGTGTGTTGGTGTGTTGTGTGTGTGTGTGTTACTGTTGTGGTCTTTAAATGTGTGTTGGCTGTTTGGTGTGTTTTGCAATGTTGTAGGATTATATTTTCATTGCATGGTAATATAAGTTAGTGAAATGGAGGGGGGCATGGCCATACCTGGCGTACTGGTGAGTTGGTAATGTCTAATTGCCCCGAGGGAAATTTTCCTGGACAACGGGATTGGGGGCCAAGAGGAGGCAAAACCTTCATTTGAGGGTTTCAGCACCAATGGGTCCATCGTTTTCGAAAAATATTTATAGGCATAAAGAGATTTTTCTCTTTTTCTAGTTGGGAATGGGGAATTGAAAAAGATTTTCTCCGAACTAAAAAAAAAAAAAAAAAAAAAAAAGATTATTAAGGGGGGGGGGGGGAAAATTAGTTAATGTAATGGGCATTACAAACGCGGGGAGTGCGTTTGGGCCGTGCGCATAAGCGTTGCGTGTTTTTTGGCGTGTTGTGTTGTTTGTGTTGTTGTTGCGCGCTTGTTTGTTGGTGTGGTGGGTTGTGTGTTGGTTGTTGTTTTGTGTTGTGTTTTTTGCGCCGCCGGGGGCGCGCGGACGGCCGTTGGTTTGTGTGTGTTGTGTGTGTATTTAATTAAATTTAATAATAATAAATGGTTTTATTGATTTTCATGCAGCAGAGGCGAAAAAAAAAAATTATTACCATAAGAAAATGCAGGGGATTAGAGGGAGGGAAAAAAAATATATTATAAACATTAAAGATATAAAACAAAAACAAAAATAAAAAAAACACAAAGTAAAAAAAAAAAAAAATAAAAAACAAATCAATAAACAAAAACAAAAAAAAAAAAACAGGATAAAAAAAAAAAAGCCAAGTACACAAAAAAAAGCAGGTGAGGCTAGGGGATTGGGAACACAAATTTAAATTATGGGGGGGACTTTTAGTGTTCGTTTGAATTGAGTCGGACTAGGATGGTCTTTAACTGTGCCGGTGGAGCGGTTTCAGTTTGGGGGGCGGGGCCATTTGATGGGCACCAGTTTGTTTGGGCGGGGCAGGGGCGTTTTTTAGGGGCCCGGCCGGAGGGCGGGGCGGGCGGCGTCGGGGGGGCAAGCCAGGGTTTCCCCGGGTGGCGTGGATGGCCACCAGCAATTTTTTTGGGGACAAAAAATTGCTTCCCCCCCCCCAAGTTAGGGGTGAAGTAAGTTTGAGTGGGCCGAGGGAAGGGCGGGAAAGGGGGGCCTAGGGCAAAAGGTCCACAGGCGCTGGTAATAGGCTGTTATAGGGGGGGACAGGGGGGCCGAGGAAATGGGATCTTGGTGGACTTTTTCTTGGCAACCTCTCAAGGTTGTAGCCAAAGCTGGGGTTGGCGGTGAGGGGAGGGGTGGGGGGGGACCAGGGGCGGGGGGGGAGGGCGTTAGTCCAATTTTAAAGCCAGATTGAATAGGAGTAGGGATTTTCTGGAAAGGCTTTTTCCGGGCGGTGGGGAAAAAAAAAACGCCCAAAGGGGGGGAACGCAGCCTGGTTTTGAAAAGGGCCTGTTGAGGGCAGGGGGACCTTCACGATGTATGGGTGTTCTGTGTGGCGTTTGCCAACAAACATTTATATATGGGAATTATAAAATTAGGTATTAGATATTTAAATAAAACTCAACATTTACAAAAGATATAAAACAAAAAAAAACCCATCCCCCCTGATCAGGGGACTCTAAACAAAAAAAAAAAAAAACCCTTGCCACGTGCAGGTTAGGGGACTTAGGATGGACAAGTTTTTACTAAAAAAACACCAAAATCAAAACCACACGGGGGTGGACCCCAACTGCAAAAACGAGTTTTGTGCCAACTAGGACTAAAACTAGGCTCCATAGGGGGGGGGGACAATTACCTACTCTATTTCAGACATGGTTAATGAACAGCAAGCGTGAGGGCGTTGGTGTGTGGTGTACCACCACCCCCACCCCACAACCACCACACCCACACCCCCCACCCACACACACCAACAACACACACCACCACCAACCACATTATATATAAATATTATATATAATTATATACTTATAATCTAAAAATAATAAGTTTATTATATTATATATATAAATTATAATAGTATTAATGTATTTGCTATTACAAAAAAATTTTTGATATTTTTACAAAAAACCCTTCCCCTGGGCCCAGGGACCTCGAATCCCTGACGCCCAGTTTTCTAAAGGGGCGGGTTGGTTTTTTTATATTAATCCATTTTTTTGCGTATTGCAAAATATCTTTTCATATAATATCATATATCTATATTATTATATATATATATTTATATAATATATATTTACATATTGTGGGTATGTATTTCCATATGGGCCTTAAAAACCACCACCCCCCCCAACAAAACAACACAACCCCCCCAACAACCACACCACAAACACACACACATAAATATATTAATATATATTATACAGATATATAGATATATATCTATATAAATATATATATATATATATATATATTGGTGTTGATGGGTGTCTACTATTATCCTATTCTATCTATTATCTATTATCGATCTATCTATGCTATCTATCGATGATCTATTTATTCTATGATCTATCCTATCATTATATAATATATCTTCTTAATATATATATAATATAGATATATTATATATAAAGATATACATTATACATGTGAGTAATATATATATGTATTATATAGCATACGCCATATCTATACAATAGCCTATAATATGCATTGTATAGGATTATATATATATATAGTGTGATATATAATCTATATATAATAACACACACACACACACACCACACACCACACAACACACACCACACACACCACACCTGCACACACACACACACACACACACACACACAACACACACACAACACACACACACATACACACACACACACACAACGACACCTAAACACACACACATATATATGTATATATATATATATACTACTCCATATATAACTATATCTATATATATATATATATATATATATTTTATATATACATATGAATAACCACACTAGGAAATTAGATTAAATGTTAACGTTTCGAACACTAAATGTTCCTTATTCAGACGAAAAATAAAGTTTGTGTGTCTTACTGTTGACGGCCATTTCCGTTAAGCAGAATAATGGCATCGCGATGGAAGTAGACTAAGCACGTTGATGCGACTTATACATGGAGATGTTTGAATATGAGTTCCTTCCGTCTCTTCTCCCTCCAGGCACGATTTGGTTTCGATATGTCGATGTTTTCTTTTCTGTGTGGCTGTGAACCGTTCGGATTTTTATTTTTTATTTTAAAGCTTCGACAACCTCGATCGTACTATCAGTTTTAAAGTAGTATGGGTGTCTTTTCTCGACGTTCCTTTATTTAATGTAAACAGGTCGCCTAAATTTTGTTTACCTGAAACCAACTCACAC